>NC_142201.1:6295000-6552500 GCF_049639895.1 Pseudopodoces humilis
CCTTTTGAATTACTAATAATGCTTACTTTTGCTCTTGCTGTGGGACCTTACTCATATTTGTGAGTAGTTATACACAAGAATAATTTCCTGGACCTAAACAGAACTATTTGGTGAGTAATTACATACCAGCTTGAATCAGGGGTTCCCTATGTGACTTATATATACATTCATAGGCTCTTGCTGTTAATGAAATCTTATTTTGTATTATAAAACAATGCTTTAAGACTTTCCAGTTAAAAACAAATGTGTAAGGAAAAGGTATTTCAAGCTTAAAAAGTAGAATGCAATTTGATTTAGGGATGGGGTATAATTAGGGACTGCTGATGATTAATTACAGTCTCATTTCTCTACCTGAAGGTGTCCCATGTAGGTTTGCTGGGTTTGTGCAGTGCCTGGTTTGGATCAGATTAATGTGTGCTGATGACTGGCCTTTGCAGAGCAGGATGTTTGTTATGGACAGTCTTGGGTACAGTTTGCAGTAGCAGTATTCCAGGTAGCTCCTTAGGCATGGCTGATTTCCACAAAAGCCATCTGCCCCACTGGAACCATCCCTCACTCACCTCTGAGGCTTGTGGTATCACTGCAGTCTCTTGCCCAGGTGGGAGGGGAATGAGCCAGCTCCTTGGGAGCTCACACTGGTGCCTGCTGTGACTCATTTGACAGGGAGTCCACCTGTGGTTGGCTTCATTCCCCATTTCTCCTGGGGCTGACTTTGTTCCCTCCCTTGTCTGCTGTCAGATGCACTAGGAAGTGCTCAAGGTTGTCCTTGGAAGTTGGAGAGAATTTACTATCTATGGCAAAAACTTGCATGAAACCACTGAGACATTAATTTTTGCAACTTGTCTGGTGGATTATTTAACTGAAAGAAAACAAAATCGTCTCTTTCCCCCTCCCCACCTCCCAATCACCATTGTAATTATAAATATTTGATAGCTGCATTAGAAGTATTACAAATTTCTCTGTCTCATACTCCTGACTATGAGGAAAGACTTGTTCCTGTGAGTTTTAGGAAGGTTTTGCTACATGAGACTGTATCCCCCTGTTATTTGAGCAATCCCTCTCTGGAGGCGGCCACATCAAAGAAAGACACAAAGATCCTGTGGCAGCAGATATGGGGTAACTTTCTGGGGCAAAGGATTTTTCCTTAACCCCATCCACTGAACTCTCAGAGTCCTGAGGGTTTATAACCCTTCCAAAAACTCTTAAGAAATGAAACCCTGTGACTGTAACCCCCCCCATACACAACAGGTCCTTTCGCTGAGCCCAGCTAAACTTTTGCCCTCGGTGATATCTTGTTCCCCTGGATCATTGTCGGTTGTGTAAACACATGTTTCTTTTCATCAGTGTTAAGTGTTCTGCCTTTCAGCTCTCCTGCCTTTCTCCATGTCAGGATGGGGTGAATAGCCACATCCAGATCACCTTTTTTTACTACTGCCTGACTTCACACTTGACAGTCCTTTTGCTGAAACTCAGCTCAAAGGCAGGAAAAGGGTTGGGTCAGGTTAGCTCAGGTGTCTGAGCCAAGAGCACCCCACTTTGACCACACTTCTGTGCATGCACATGAAGAGATATTGCAGTCTCTGCTGGCTGTGATCAGCTGTTATTTCCTTTTTATATGTGTCAGTGTGGAACATATTAAAATTTCTCAGTAGTGGTATGTTAGGAATCCCTCTGATGCCCCACCTCTAACTTAGCAGAACAATAAAAGCAAGGTTGAAGTAAGCCTTTGAGCAGCTGGTTGTCTATATATTCCTCCTTTTCTCACATAATCTAATTCAAACTATTATCTGGTAGCAGTGGCACTACCACTTCCAGACACCATCAGTCCTTGTCCTGTTTGCTGGAATTTCATTGTGTGGCATGGAGATCCTTTCTACTACAGGCCAGTGTAGCCTTTCTTCTGGTGTGAGAGTAGGGGGCTGCTGGTGCCATGGAGACACTGGTCCCAGGAATTCCTCCTCCTCATTGCTATTTTTCAGCTTCTCTTTGTTATTTTTTCTAGTTGCATCAATCATTTTTACGGCTCACGCTTGTCACATTTTCATGCTTGTTATTACTGAGCTGCAGACTGTGTCGGGCCGAGGCAGCACAGGTTACATTGCCCTTTAAGACATGTGGGTTGAGGATCTGAGTTAATGCCTCAGCTCTGGTTTGGCAAAGGTTAAGCATACCATGGCAGTGACAATCACATTGCTGTCATAGCAGCACGGCTCAAAGGGAGTGGGACCTAGGGGAACGCTGCTCCCCTTGTTAGAAGACATAGAATTGTTACCATGAGCCAAATATTTCGGTTCCCTAATTATCAGAGGATGAGGTATATGGATGGTGGTCTGAATGTTGCCTGTGTATAAAAGAGGAAAGGATTTTGCCCCTGGGGTCAGAAGAAAGGGAACATCCCCTTCAATCACGTGCTGTCTCCAGCATGCATAGCACTCTCTGCTGGTCCCAGTGGCAGGGATGTTTGCTCAGTGTTAAAGAATAAAAAGACCCATTCCTGCTCTTGCATCTATTGATAACTACAGGCCTTTGAGTTTGCTGGAAAATATATGAAAGACAGAGAACAAAAACTGTCCACCTGCTTGTAAAACACTCCAAGAGGTAGAGGACACATGCCTGAATGCCCTAGACCTCTCAGCAACTTGTAATTTGGCCAAGGGTAATTTTGCCTCATGTTGGGTCATAAGACTGAAGTAGAGGAAATTACTGAAGCAAATCCTATAGCTAAAGCTTGGCTGGGAACACTTGCACTGTAGCCAGCAGCCACCCTGGTTTGCCTCCTGAGAGGGATGGGCAGCCCTAGACTGCTCAGCTCTGCACCTGGTGCTTCACCAAGGAGCAATCTCACCCAGCATCCCTTTCCCTCAAGAGGAAAATTGTATTCCTCTGCTGTCCGAGACTCAAGACCATGACTACTCTGATATTCAGCAAGAAACAAGAATAAAGAAAGAATCGAAGGTTGGCATCACCTCACCATTAAAAGGCTCTACTCCCTCATTAGAGAGATATCCCATGAATGCCCCTAATCAATCTATTTAAAGCTTCCTGGAAGCAGGAAAAGGAAAGAATAAAAATACAAGCACTCTTTTGTCTCCCAGTAGTTATTCTTTGCGAGTGTATTAAACCCTTTGCTCCGTGCTGGCCCGTGCCTGTCTGCTGGCCGGGTGCCAGCCCGCAGTACCCACTGGAGTTTGTTATTTCAACTGCTGAGCAGGAAGGCACCTCCTGCTCCCCCTCTCCTGCTACCTGAAGGGCTGGAAATATTCTTGGGAACTTCAGAAGCGGAGGGAAGTTCAGACAGCTCAAGTGCCATTCAGCTGGATTTGTTCCACCTCATGCACCGGGTCCCTGCGGCAGGAACACTTTTGGGGCCTTAAACAAGCCCAGGGAATCAGCGCCATGCGTGCTCATCCCACATGTGCTGAGGCTCCCAGGGTGCTTCCACTGTGTTTGCTGCAATTGCTATGCTGCTTCTTATGCTTCACATGCTGTGGTCTTCCTACTTTTTTCTTTTTCATTCTGCTTACAGTGACAGGTATTCATCTCCAGAAATATTAAAAGACTTAAGGAAGTCTCACAGTGAAAAAATGGTTTCCTGGCACTTCTCTTAGCACTGCCTTAGTAGGACCAGAAGATGGACTTCTCTACCATGAACAACCAGATGTAGAGGCTTAAATTCCCTTCTTTTGAGCCCATTTTCCTTCTTGTTGCCTTTTTCCTTCCCCTCTCCTCTTGCCCACCAGCTGCTGCCAGCTCTGGCCAGGAGTGTGTGTTGTTTGTGTACCCTCCTTGCAGGCACAGACTGCCCTGCTGTGTAAGGGAGCTCCTGGACCATGGATGAAGACATTCCCCTTGCCATGGAAGAGGAGAAGCTCCAGCACAGCTGGATGGCAGCTCGAGCAAACTCTCTCAAGCACAACAAGACCTTGGGGGAATATTCACTTATTTAGCCCTGTAAGGGTCTCACTCAAAATATTTGGTTTGGTATTTGCCTTGCCTCAGGATGGGAAGGAACCTGTTCAAATGTTGTGTGGAGGCATTTCTCAGACAACTGGGGTTGCCTGTGTTCACCTGCTGCTGCCCGGCTGCCATGGGGCCACTCAGTGGCTCTGTCAGGTGTTTTGACAGGCAGCTGCAGAGTGAAGTGAGGATTTTTGACAGCACACACAGAAGGTCAGCTCCTTCACTGCTGGCACAGAAATGGCCATGGTAAAATAGATAAGAAGATGACTGCATTTATTTACAGAGATAAAATATACGCTGGAACTGACAAAGACTCTGAGGTGGTTCTACAGAAAGCAGGGCCAGACACAGCCTCTCATCTGGGCTTGCCTCTCCTACTCCATGAGCTGTTCTCTGGCATGGCTCAGATTGTCACTGGTGAGATTCAGTCCCACAGCTCTTGGGCTTCCCAAGCTGTTCCCAGGCATGGTGTGGATGGCTGCATGGGCTGGAAACCACCAACTGCTGTGGGTGCTGAAGGATCTTTGGGAACAAAACATGCTGCCTTTGTCATGGCAGTGGAGAACTTAACCCTGCAGAAAAAACCCTTGTGGAGTCTGACTGAATAATTTGCCCGTCACAGTTGTTTCCACTCCAATCCAGATCTTGGAGAGTGAAATCCTCAAATCCTTATCTTCCTGGAAAATCAAAACTTTTTTGAACTTGATAAAGTTCTTGAGAAATCCATTTTCGACCCATGAAGAACATCGTGGCTTTTTTTTTTTTTTTTCAGAACAGCAGCAGTGAGTTGATACACATGCACATATATATACACATACATGGTTGGTGACACGTTTTTAGGTCTGGAGTTTGGAGAAACTGAGTAGTCTTGCAACTCTTGTGTTTACATAACAAATTCAGATTGAGGGAACCACACGGTAGGATTCAAGTAACTGTGTTTACTAAATACGCACAGCATGCAAGGCCAGGCTTAAGTTATATACACACAGCACTGCTTCAACGGGATTTTGGCAGCCTCCAAAACACAAAAAGCATTGAGTGACTTAAAGGGTGCCCTCATCTTCAGGCAGGAGTCTCAAACACAGAAAATGCCCAGCAAATGAAGGCCAAGCTGAACATATGTGCATGCCTAATATGGGGGGATCAGGGAACAACTACCTAGAGGAACACCATAAAAGAGCTTTTCCACTGCTCCCTTCCTACCTCCCAGGGTAAAAGCTGTGCAGATCCAATAGACCTTTGGAGAATTGCTCAGCTCTTTATTTTTTCCAAGATACATAGCAAAAAGGGAATTTCTGTTTATGTTCTCACAAAGTGACTGGCTAAATAATTCCAGATGATGGAATGTTCTTCTGTCCTTAAAGCAAAACAAAACCTTAGCCTTCACCACTCTCTAAATGATATTAAAACTATGATAAGAAATCTTTATTATTCAGAAAGCAGTTAATAAGAACGTGGAGTTGGAAAAATAACCCTAACTTTGCACCTATATACAATATGTTCTTAGACTGTATGTTAATATGGTTTTTCTTTGGGATGTCTTCTATTTTTTGCTGAAGTTTTTAGGATAACAGCTGTAGCAGTTTTAGGTAACAGCTGTGACAAGCTTTAGTATGTTATGTCTCTATGAAATCCTGAAAACTGGTTATATGGAAAGGAAACTAAGCCATTGCTAAGAAAATGTACCTCCCACATCTCAGTGAATTCTGAAAAAAATGTGTAGTGATTTTCATCCCCTGTTAGGCCATTTATTTTTGTAGCAAATTTTCAGCCTGAGGATATGAGGTCATGTTTGCATCTTTTTCTTTACAGGATGCTGCAAAGAGGGAGGGTTTAGGCTTCCTTTGTGTTAGCCTGGCAGATGAGCTATCTACCACAGTTTTTGCATGAAAAGGAAGTGAAGAAAAAACAGCTGAAATGAAAGGAAAAAATTTCTCTGTGAAATTGTTATTTTAATAAAAAAGTGCATTTTCCAAATGAAACAAAATGTCATTGTAATGATGATTTATGATTGCAATTGTACTTGCTTCTCTTTTTTTGGACAGAAGTATAGACTGGAAACTACTAATGCCAAACCTGATAGCATGTGCTATCTAGGATTTTATAATTTCTGACAGCATTTCAAAAGGAATGCAATTTTTGACTTAAAAAATAAAAAATAATGCTAAGTTCAAGTGAAATGCCACTGCTGGAAATACCAGCTGGAAATGGAAAATATCATGCCAACATACCTCATCATTGTGATGTACCTAAGTGAAAATATTTTGATTTTTTTTTGCAGAATCAAAAATCTATACCCTAACTTCCATGTGCTTAAATTTCCCTCTAAGTCTTTTTCTTCCATATTATGTTATATATAGCATATGTGCTTGAAAAATATATGTGCATGCTTCCCATAGGTACATCAGAAGATACACCTACACATTTTACCGGTATGCCTATAAACAACTGTAAGCACTTATTTCACAAGAGATGGATCATATTTACAATGGTTTTCTTTTTTTTTTTTTTCTTATAAATATGTGATACATTTCATTTTTTCAAAGTACTGTTACAAAAACCTGCTGGATTTCTTTGTTAGTGAAGTATCAGGACAATTTTAAAAGGTTGTGGAAGTGTTAATACTTTTTCTACTGTGCTTATCCTGAAGACAGCTCAGCCATGTTCCTTTTCTCACACTTTTCCCTGTGTCTTTCTCAAACTATTTTCATGAGGCAGACTCTGTGTCATCCAATTATTTCCTGAAGAAAACTAGGGAGATAAGCCTTTGAAAACTGAGCCAGGACTTCAGATTTCTCTCACTGTATTAAATCATACTGATCAAAACCATGGAAAGATATAGAAGCACAGAATTAACAGTGGGATGGAGAGTATGGGAAATGGGGATCCCTGGGTGTAATATCACGTGAAATGAGACTGTCTAATATCAAGTAAATTTATTTGGACTGAGAGGGAATTACTGGGTGTGTAATAATGATTAACTATGTTGGAGGGAGACCTTGCCAAGCAGCATGTTTTGGTCAGACTCTTTATAAAAAAGAATAGGAATGTAGGTAAAAGGTTAAACATGGAGAAAAAAATAGTGCATCCCTCCTCCTGTTAGCTAATCCTTGGGCATCATCTGCATGAACTGGAGTAGCACAGTTCACTTTGGGGAGGGAGTCTGTCCCAGCTCCCATGACCAAGAGATTTCTCTCCTATGCTGCTAAAATGTTTGGAGGGATATTTATTGACATGAATGAGGCTGTGCATAAATGTATCTGACATCCTAAGTGTTTAGTGTTGTTTGTTTAAGTTCTTTATACTGCAAAGACATAGTATGTTTTTAATGCCCCATTTGCTGAGGAAAATATACCAGGTCATATGTCGGACTCTGGGGAAAAAAAAAGATATTGTCATTTAAATCCACAGTCACGTAATTTTTCCTTTCCTACTTAAGCACATGGATAACAGCCTGAAACAACAACAACAAAAATGTCTAATACACAGAGCATCTTTGTTTCTCTAACACACAGAGCATCCCTATTAACATTTGTTCCCAGCATGAGACTTCGGGTGTCACATCAGCGCCATCCCAACTTGGATGAACTCTGGAAGCGTTTGTCACGGCTAGGCACTCCTCTCACAGAAGTGCTGGAGGAGGCTAGAAACCAACACACAAATCATCAAGCACTCTGGTGAGGAGGCTGTTTGGGAGATGAGTATCAGCAGGCTTAAAGCACTGCCAGCAAACCAGAAAACAGTTTTGAAAGAGGCTTGTATAAGGCAGTAAAGGCACACATCAGCTCTTTAAATACTCAAGAGGCTCTGCTGGAGCATTTCTTTGTGAGTAGGGAACTGTTTTATCTTAAGTTTCTTCAGAAAGTCCTTGCACTTTTAACCGTACTGATGAGTATCCTTTGACTATCCTTCATCGGGCTGTGTTTAGATGGATAATTCACAGCTCTTTCAAGTTATATCTGTTTGTAGTAAAAGTGAAATTAATCATCCAGTTGGGACTAAGGGCTTTGTGAGAAGGATCAAGGGACTGTGAAGAAGCAGCTGATGGAGATATTCTCCTTCCCCTGCTGGCACAAAGCTCTGGGCAGCATTTCAGGGGTTGTCCTGAACTTGTTTCCTGGGGAATCTCCTGATCTCCAACATGAACCAGAAATCCAGATGCCAGGGTAGATAGCCATATGGCTCCACCTGAACATATTTCTTCCCAAGTGATAGCTGGGATAGTACTTGGATATTATGGAACAATAAATGTATTTTTCAGATGCTGCTCCTTAATTAGCTGGGAAGAGACAGACACCGAGAAAGTGCTGCCTGACAAGTAAGCAAACAAAGCCTGTCGATGTGTGTGCATGGGAATTTGGAACTCAGAGGGCAGGGCATCCAGAGGCCCGGGCAGCTCCTCATGCAGTGCAGGTCAGGGCTCAGCAATTCCCTGGGGGACCACCTTGCTCATGCCTGGGCTGGGACCTTCAGCATCCCTCCACCCTGGGGGTGTCTCCTGTCCCTGCAGAACACCAGCTCCAGGGTACTGCCAGGCAGCCTCCAGATCCACAGCTCAACCTGCCTCCAGCCTTTCCATGGGCTCCCTAGGACCTTCCCATCTGAAACGAGGAAGGCAGCCAAGCTTTGCCTCTCCTTGCCACTTTGAGTGGATACAGAGTCCTTCCAATTTTTGGAAGTTTCTGATGTATTACTGATCACCGGTTTTGAGGGGAACACAATAGGATCGTCACCAAGTGGAAAAGAATGGCATTGCATCACTTGTGATGTTAAAAGCCGAAAGGTTCTCCCTGAAATGATAGAAAAATGCCAAAAGTAACAAGGCCTTGAGATCTCCTTCCTTAAGGCCATATTCCCTACCTACTGTGCGAATGATGCTCACTCTGAGCAGTATTTTGGCTAGCAAAGGTCCTAAGTGCCTTAATATTATTTCTGTCTATTTTCTCCAGAGGTCTTTTTGCTCAGGATTGTGATTTATGTTGCTTTTATTCCAGCTGTGCAGGAGATTCTTTGATGGATTAAAACCTCGTCAGACTCCAACTTGAGAAGCAGAATGACAGCTCAGACACTTAAACCACACTTTTCACCATCCTGGAAAAGAACTGGCTTTCAGAATTTGGAGGGTTTTTAATGCTCTACCTCCCTCTGCTGTTACCAGCGAGAAGTTCCTCGACAATGGGAAATCATGTACTCGCTGCTTCGATTTCCATGCTCTCGCTCCTGGTGATGATGGGAGACACGGACAGTAAAACAGACGGGTCCTTCCTCATCGACTCCGACCCCAGCCGCTGTATGAGGCACCACTACGTGGACTCCATCAGCCACCCTCTCTACAAGTGCAGCTCCAAGGTAAGGCCTCGGTGCTGTGAGGGAAGAGTTGTTAAAATGAGCCATTCTGGGTGGTTTTCTCTGCTAGAGTTCCTATCTACCAGAATCCAGCAGCAGGGACACGCAGATGTGAAGGCATCGTGTGTGTACGCAACTGGGACTGGAGATAAAGGCTCTTGACTCGCTTTTCACCTTTTCAAAAGGAGAAATTCACCATGATAGTAAAGCTTACATGCAGTAAATCACAAGATTCAAAGGAGTACATTTGGGATCTCAGCTGATGGTCCAAGGGGACAGGCTAGTTTGGAAGTTTAGATCACCCTGGTAACCTCATCCTTCAAGTGAACTTTCATCTGGAGCAAGTTCATTGCTACTGCAGATGAAATACTGAGATAAAGAACCAAATTGTAAAATGGTGATTAAAAAAGGTTGTGAAGAGCATTGCTTATTTTCTCCCTGCCGACCCCCTTTTCAAAACCTTTGTTTTCATGCGGAATGACACTTGGATGATAACTTTAGGGCTTAGGAGCAGACAGAAATACAAAATTGACTTTCGTTTGGGATTTCAAGCCTGAAAAGTTTTGTGTCAAAATGGTTTAGCAGCCTGTACATGTAGCCTACAGCAATTTATTTCATTGTGTGGAGAAAAAGAATTGGGAGAAACAGTGGGAAAATCCTTGCTGGCCCCTTTTGTCTTGTCCTAATTTGTTCTGTCTGAGTTAACACAGTCTGTACATTCAGATGGCTGGGCCGTTCCTCTGTCCCATGGGAAGGGGCTTTGCCTCAGGCACTCGCATCCCAGGATTAAGGAAAGGGAACGACTGCCAGCTTCAGTGCTTTTGCCAGCCCTGTGTTGAGTAAGGGATGAGAGGCCGGTGTGTGACAGGGTTTATCACAAGAGGGGTGCCTGCTGGTGGCAAACCCCAGCAGCAGGGATCCTGGGAGAGAGGATCCAGAGTTGAGATGGATGCAGTGCTGGCTGTGGACACCCTCAGATGCCTTCATGTGCAGGAATTCCTTGCCTCCTGTAAATCAGTGCAGGGGTGAGGGGAAGTTGCAGATCATAAAAACTAAAATAAAGCGTAGAGAGAAGTGTCCACAGAAAATAAGACTTGCTGGGCTCTCTGTGCACCAGGACAGCTGCTGCCCTGGCTAAGGCTCTGCAGCCAGGCTCATCCTGTGCCCGCTCAGCAGAGAGGAGCTGGCAGCCTCAGAACTGGGCACAGGGAGCCTGCTCTGCTCTGGGCTCCTTGCGCTGTTCTCTCAGCACTGCTGTCTGCCTGGTTTAGCATAACTGAGCCTGATTCACAGCAGTGGGAGCCCAGAGACTTTTACCCTACTTCTTCTGAATCCAAACAGTAAAATCATGCTTTACTTGAGATTCAGGAGAGGTCTTTTGATTTGCTTTCAGGCTGGACTAGAGCTCCCTGCCATCTGGGGGACATATGGTGCTAACACAGAGAACTGCAGAGGTGCATCTCTGTACAATATTGGTTTTATTGAACTTGACTTCAGCAAGAGGCAAAAGTGACAAAAAGTAGGTGTGTGGGTGGTTTTCATTTATAGGGATCTGTGTGCCACAAGTCCTCCTCCCCTCTCTGCAGTTTTAGGAAGGAGGGAAGGAAGGAGAGAAGGAGGGAGGGAGGGAGGGAGGGAGGGAGGAAGTGGTGGAAGGAAGTGGCGGAAGTGGCGGAAGTGGCGGAAGTGGCGGAAGTGGCGGAAGGAAGGAAGGAAGGAAGTGGCGGAAGGAAGGAAGGAAGGAAGGAAGGAAGGAAGGAAGGAAGGAAGGAAGTGGCGGAAGGAAGGAAGGAAGGAAGGAAGGAAGTGGCGGAAGGAAGGAAGGAAGGAAGGAAGGAAGGAAGGAAGGAAGGAAGGAAGGAAGGAAGGAAGGAAGGAAGGAAGGAAGGAAGGAAGGAAGGAAGGAAGGAAGGAAGGAAGGAAGGAAGGAAGGAAGGAAGGAAGGAAGGAAGGAAGGAAGGAAGGAAGGAAGGAAGGAAGGAAGGAAAGAAGGAAGGAAGGAAGTGGCGGAAGGAAGTGGCGGAAGGAAGTGGCGGAAGGAAGGAAGGAAGTGGCGGAAGGAAGGAAGGAAGTGGCGGAAGGAAGGAAGTGGCGGAAGGAAGTGGCGGAAGGAAGTGGAGGAAGGAAGGAAGGAAGGAAGGAAGGAAGGAAGGAAGGAAGGAAGGAAGGAAGGAAGGAAGGAAGGAAGGAAGGAAGGAAGGAAGGAAGGAAGGAAGGAAGGAAGGAAGGAAGGAAGGAAGGAAGGAAGGAAGGAAGGAAGGAAGGAAGGAAGGAAGGAAGGAAGGAAGGAAGGAAGTGGCGGAAGGAAGGAAGGAAGTGGCGGAAGGAAGGAAGTGGCGGAAGGAAGTGGCGGAAGGAAGTGGCGGAAGGAAGGAAGTGGCCAAGGAAGGAAGGAAGGAAGTGGCGGAAGGAAGTGGCGGAAGGAAGGAAGGAAGGAAGTGGCGGAAGGAAGTGGCGGAAGGAAGTGGCGGAAGGAAGTAGCGGAAGGAAGGAAGGAAGTGGCGGAAGGAAGGAAGGAAGTGGCGGAAGGAAGGAAGTGGCGGAAGGAAGTGGCGGAAGGAAGTGGCGGAAGGAAGGAAGGAAGTGGCGGAAGGAAGTGGCGGAAGGAAGTGGCGGAAGGAAGGAAGGAAGTGGCGGAAGGAAGGAAGGAAGGAAGGAAGGAAGGAAGGAAGGAAGTGGCGGAAGGAAGGAAGGAAGGAAGGAAGGAAGGAAGGAAGGAAGGAAGGAAGGAAGGAAGGA
Organism: Pseudopodoces humilis; assembly: GCF_049639895.1. NCBI lineage: Eukaryota > Metazoa > Chordata > Aves > Passeriformes > Paridae > Pseudopodoces > Pseudopodoces humilis. Next base: position 6,307,046 of record NC_142201.1, read on the forward strand.
AGGAAGGAGCGGAAGGAAGTGGCGGAAGGAAGTGGCGGAAGGAAGTGGCGGAAGGAAGGAAGTGGCGGAAGGAAGGAAGTGGCGGAAGGAAGGAAGGAAGGAAGGAAGGAAGGAAGGAAGGAAGGAAGGAAGGAAGGAAGGAAGGAAGGAAGGAAGGAAGGAAGGAAGGAAGGAAGGAAGGAAGGAAGGAAGGAAGTGGCGGAAGGAAGGAAGGAAGTGGCGGAAGGAAGGAAGTGGCGGAAGGAAGTGGCGGAAGGAAGGAAGTGGCGGAAGGAAGGAAGTGGCGGAAGGAAGTGGCGGAAGGAAGGAAGGAAGTGGAGGATGGAAGGAAGGAAGGAAGGGGGAAGGAAGGAAGGAAGGAAGGAAGGAAGGAAGGAAGGAAGTGGCGGAAGGAAGTGGCGGAAGGAAGGAAGGAAGGAAGGAAGGAAGTGGCGGAAGGAAGGAAGGAAGGAAGTGGCGGAAGGAAGGAAGGAAGTGGCGGAAGGAAGGAAGTGGCGGAAGGAAGGAAGTGGCGGAAGGAAGGAAGGAAGGAAGGAAGGAAGGAAGGAAGGAAGGAAGGAAGGAAGGAAGGAAGGAAGGAAGGAAGGAAGGAAGGAAGGAAGGAAGGAAGGAAGGGGCGGAAGGAAGGAAGTGGCGGAAGGAAGGAAGGAAGTGGCGGAAGGAAGGAAGGAAGGAAGGAAGTGGCGGAAGGAAGGAAGGAAGGAAGTGGCGGAAGGAAGGAAGGAAGGAAGTGGCGGAAGGAAGGAAGGAAGGAAGTGGCGGAAGGAAGTGGCAGAAGGAAGGAAGGAAGGAAGGAAGGAAGTGGCGGAAGGAAGGAAGGAAGTGGCGGAAGGAAGGAAGGAAGTGGCGGAAGGAAGGAAGTGGCGGAAGGAAGTGGCGGAAGGAAGGAAGTGGCGGAAGGAAGGAAGTGGCGGAAGGAAGGAAGTGGCGGAAGGAAGGAAGGAAGGAAGGAAGGAAGGAAGGAAGGAAGGAAGGAAGGAAGGAAGGAAGGAAGGAAGGAAGGAAGGAAGGAAGGAAGGAAGGAAGGGGCGGAAGGAAGGAAGGAAGGAAGGAAGGAAGTGGCGGAAGGAAGGAAGGAAGGAAGTGGCGGAAGGAAGGAAGTGGCGGAAGGAAGTGGCGGAAGGAAGGAAGGAAGTGGAGGAAGGAAGTGGCGGAAGGAAGTGGCGGAAGGAAGTGGCGGAAGGAAGTGGCGGAAGGAAGGAAGGAAGGAAGGAAGGAAGGAAGGAAGGAAGGAAGGAAGGAAGGAAGGAAGGAAGGAAGGAAGGAAGGAAGGAAGGAAGGAAGGAAGGAAGGAAGGAAGGAAGGAAGGAAGGAAGGAAGGAAGGAAGGAAGTGGTGGAAGGAAGGAAGGAAGGAAGGAAGGAAGGAAGGAAGGAAGGAAGGAAGGAAGGAAGGAAGGAAGGAAGGAAGGAAGGAAGGAAGTGGCGGAAGGAAGTGGCGGAAGGAAGTGGCGGAAGGAAGTGGCGGAAGGAAGTGGCGGAAGGAAGGAAGGAAGTGGCGGAAGGAAGGAAGTGGCGGAAGGAAGGAAGGAAGGAAGGAAGGAAGGAAGGAAGGAAGGAAGGAAGGAAGGAAGGAAGGAAGGAAGGAAGGAAGGAAGGAAGGAAGGAAGGAAGGAAGGAAGGAAGGAAGGAAGGAAGGAAGGAAGGAAGTGGCGAAGGAAGGAAGGAAGGAAGGAAGGAAGTGGCGGAAGGAAGGAAGGAAGGAAGGAAGTGGCGGAAGGAAGGAAGTGGCGGAAGGAAGTGGCGGAAGGAAGTGGCGGAAGGAAGGAAGTGGCGGAAGGAAGGAAGTGGCGGAAGGAAGTGGCGGAAGGAAGTGGCGGAAGGAAGTGGCGGAAGGAAGGAAGGAAGGAAGGAAGGAAGGAAGGAAGGAAGGAAGGAAGGAAGGAAGGAAGGAAGGAAGGAAGGAAGGAAGGAAGGAAGTGGCGGACGGAAGGAAGGAAGGAAGGAAGGAAGGAAGGAAGGAAGGAAGGAAGGAAGGAAGGAAGGAAGGAAGGAAGGAAGGAAAATTCACTTTTTTAAGCATCCCCAATGACAGAGAAAACAAAAAAAACAATCAGGCTCTTAGGAGTGGGGCTGATGGGAATGAGAACACAGAACACAGTGTAATGAAAACCATATCATTTCAAAACTGAGCTTCGAGGGGAAAAAAGCTGTTGGCATACACATTCATAATTCTGGCTGCAAAAGTCAGTGATTATTTTCAAATCAAGCCTTTGATGGAAATCATGTTTGAAGATATTATCACATAATTTGGCTTCCCAAATTCAACAACAGTTTCAACCACACTTCTATAACAATGCTGTGAATTGTCTGGACTTTCTCATTAAGTGAAAAATGAAAACAGTTTCCATACAAAGTGAAATAATTTCCTAGAAAACTCTCTTAAATCAAAGTAATTTTTTTGTTGTTTGGGGTTTTTTTTGTTTTGTTTTATTTTATTTTTGTTTTGTTTAGTTTTTGGTGGTTGGTTTTTTTTTTTGTTTGGTTTGGTTTGGTTTAGTTTTAAGGTCTTGGGTGTCTGAATCATTCTGATAGATGTATGGCTTCTGTTCTGGACCTAGTAGCATATAAACACAGAGGAATATTAGACATGCTAATTAAAACTGGATGCAATGTCTGTATTGTATATATTGTGATAAAATGTAACCAAGACAAAAAAGGAAAGTTCTGTGGGAGTTGCTGTGGGAATTGTGGTACCTCTTGTTTCCACCAAGTTTCCATTGTGGAAGCTTGGACTGTCAGTGTCAAGCAGAGACTTTGCCCTTTTTTGGGGTGCTAGACTGGTTTCATGAGATATTCTTTCTCTCTCCATATGTTTTCTTTTTTGGTGCAGCGTAGAGTTACAGAAGTTAAAAGTGGCTTCAGAAATTGCAAGACATATTATGTTTGCTGTCTGTCCTGGTTGAAAAAGGATTACGTCCACTGTGTTTCTCTGTGGAGGCTGCCAATTGTACCCACATGGGAAGCAGTTTCATTAAACATCCAGTCAGGATAATTTAATCATTAAAATCCCTTTTGCTTACGGCCTCAGGCAGGCAATGAAAACAATTTTCCAAATCCTTTGGAAACAGTCTATTATAGTAACAAAACATACAAAAGAGACACAAAGGAGGGATGGAAGAAGGCCATTTTTTCCAGAAAAGCAGTGTTTCCCTTTGTCTTCAAGGAAATATTTGTATCAACTCATGAGGTATTATCTTTCCTGACTTTATTTGATTTACCCTGACCTCTGTCACAGAGACCCACTGGTCTCCATCAATGTGCTGGGTTCCCTCACTGCTCCCAGAGTCTCCTAAATTCCAGTTTTGGCTGTCACAAGTGCTTCGTCCAGATGTGCCAGAAGTGTGCTTGACAGTCTTGCACTAAAGAATCCAGCCCAAGGAGACACAGAACAGATGAAGAAAGATTTAGCAGATGTTCGAAGACATTTACTCCTGAGGTAGCTCAGGAGATTTTCAGTAATGCCTGCTTGCAGCCAGGCCACAGGAACTGTGTGAAAATCTGTTCTTAGGCATCTCAGCCCATCTGCTTTCGAGCTTCAGCTTGTTGCTGAAGGTGCAGAAAAGAGGACTACAAATGCCATTAATAAAAAAACAGTTCACAGCTTCTGGATTTCCAGAATACAGCTCAAACAATCAGAGTCAAATATTGCCTCAGATTCAGGTTTCTGTCTTTTGTACCTATGAGACCATTGACTTTAAATAATGATAACGATAAAAAGATAATGATAACGATGATGATAACGATAATGGTAACAATAATGATAACAATAATGATAAAAATAATGATAATGATAATAATATTCTTCCCTAGCTGTTCATAGACCCACGTGGCTCCCTTGTAGGACACTGTGCTTCTGGATCCAACCTTGCAAGGTGACATGCACAAATTCATATGTGCAGGGGCCAAGGGGAGCCAAGAGGTGTCAGGTTATAAAACAACCACATGTATTTACTATATATACACACCCACTGTATCATTGTGCCATGCCATCATAGCATTACTAATTATCTAGGTGATAATCTCTATTGCACTATAATACACAAAGCAACAAGCAGCTGGTGCAATTGATTAAAAGGCAAAGCAAAGCTTTCAAAGTACATGCTATTTCCAGCTCATTTGAACACCTGCCAAAATCCACTGGCTGTTCTGGATTTATGAAGAGGAAGGTAAATTTTAGGTAGGACTTTAGGTAGCCCAGAAGGTTAGAAAGCTATGAAAATGGGAAATCTGATAATTTTTTTAGCCTGAAAGTTCAACTTGATAACCTTGGGTTTGTGCCATTGGTAAGAGTTTACACTGTAATCTAAAAACAAGGCATAAAACCAACACTGTATTGGTTTTTGTAACATCTACATTATATAAACACTGACCTTAATCTTATAAAGAACTAAGTAGCCAGCAAAATTGCAGATTAAAATGAGAGCCTCCACAGATTAAAACAAGTTTTTAAAGACAAGGCTTAGAAATTGTAAATTGTATATTGTAAATTGTAAATTGTAAATTGCAAATTGCAAATTGTAAATTGTAAATTGTAAATTGTAAATTATAAATTATACATTATAAATACAGTGGTACATTGACTAAATATTGGCTGGCTTTGCCTTAGGAAGCCAGCTGTTTATGAGAAATATATTGAGCCAGAGATATTGGCACATCACATAATTCTACCCTATAATTACTCTGGACAACTCTTCTCTAGTCATGCCAATTTCATGTTTTATTTTTACTGGCATTTCTGAAAGTACCTGCAGATACATGAGTAGACATGTGCCATAAGAATTCTTAGGGTATTGTACCAGAAAGTGACTGATTTTTCTAACTCCAGAAGCATCAGAAGTCAGCCCCACCATACAGCAGTGTGGGCTGTCACATTTGGGCTGAAATCACAGAAATGATTGCTTGAAAGGGACTCTAGGGGTACCCTGAACCTCCCAAAAAGAAATTTCTGGCTGTTGCACATCTCCTTGTACCACTCCTGAGGAGAGTTCAACTCTGTTGTCTTTGAAGCCTTCAAACAGTTGTCAGGTGCTGTTGGATTGCTCTTCACCCCCAAAATTTATTGATGATCTCCAAGGTCTGTTCCAACGTGATTCTGTGATTCAGCCAAACATTTGGGAACACAGAGTGCACAGTCTGGTGAACTGGTCAAAGCAGGGGACCTAACAAGAGATGTCAAGATGCTGGGAAGGAAATTGCTGGATTAAATGTCCCAATCTGCATAGCTATTTATAGGTATTTAATTAGATACCTTCACCAGCTGCCTGCCTGGGAAGTGAGGCTTGTTTCCAGAGGGGAAAAATAGTGGATCTTTATCTGTGAGTAATGGGGTGACAGCACTGCAGTGATTGTCCCTTTCATGTTCTCTATACACTAAACTCTGCTATTAAGGAGCTTGGTGTATGCTGATAGGTGTAAAGCTCAGGAGTGACTCAACAATACACTGAAATTTCCCTCCCACCATATTAGTGCAAACAGCTGAAGTTAATTTATGTATGAATACGCAGTACCACAGGAAGGAGACCACAAATTTATGCTACAAACCTTAAAGGATGACAGATCTGTCAGAGAGCGACAAAAGCCCATCTCTTACTAAGAAGCATGATGGTACCAAGCACAGACCATCAGCTCATGAAGACATCTTTGTGACCTGTGTTGACTGGAAGTGTAGCTGTTGATACATCAATACATTAATACATCTTCAAGCAAAACATTTAGCATGCAAGTATTCTTGGAGGAGTAATTTTTAAGCACTGTACAATGGATGATCAGGACATTTCCCATGGACACAGACAATGCCGGCATTTCCAACTTGATTTCAGGAATATTCTCTCTCTCTTTTATGTCATCTTTCCTTACAACTCTGACTAAAGAGAAAATTAAACATTTGATGTACCTGCTTGCATAACTTAGAGATTTGCAGCCAGTTGAGCTTGTGTAATGAAAGAAGCCCAAAAAGGTTTAACACTGTAAAGTATTTGCTGTCACATTTGTAGTTGTTCTTTCAGGTTTTCTGGAAAAAAAAAAGGTGAGATATGTGTAGCATAGTTAAAATGTAATGCTCTCCCTTGGTTATAGGAAAGACAACTGTTTTACTGCCTACTTAAGATGATATAATAAGCTGATATTGAAATTTATGTTGGTTAAGCAAAATTAGCTGATATGGATTTGATATTTCCGTCCCCATGAAAGCATGGGAGCCTGTTCAAACTTGTACAACACCCGTTATCAAGGTGGTAACAGCTGTTTCTAACACATCATTTGCTGAGCTTTAGAAGGTCCTTTCCAAGATTTATGTAGTGCTTAATGCTGTATCTCCTCTGCTCAAGGGGTTGTTGGGGAGTAGGTAGGTGACTGCTCATGGACTTTCTTTCCTTACTGCCTCCTGTCATGCAAGTTACCTTGTTCTGGTCACAGCTCACATCTGAACTCAGAAGAAGAAACCTGGAGCAGCACTGTTTTTTGAAAATCTCACTAGGGAATCTTCATGTTTGGCAACCTCAGTTAAACTTTTTTTTACATTTTAATGAAAATAATACCTTATGCTATGCAGTGCATTTTATATAGACACAGCTGATGCACTGATACATAGATACACATGTAATTGCAAATACATGTTCAAGGAGATCTTTGGCAAAGGAGTGAGCTCAAACATGCTTCTTCAAAGCAATAAACTGAGCATCTTCTTTATATTTCTACTTTACATGTCCATATATCTAAACCTGAGGCATGAGAGCCAGTTCTGCTGATCACTGGTGTGTATACTCAGAACACTGGTAAATACCCAACCGAAGAATCAGCCTGGCTGACGATTTAAGGGCTTGACAGCCCCAGATCTGGAGTCAGCAAATCTCAGTTGCAGTCACGGTGTCTGGAAAGCAGGGCTGGCTGAGCTCATTTGGAGCCTTAAGGTCACCAGGCCCTGCTGTCCTTGTTGGTGTCAGCGCCAGGGATTGAAGGGGGAGCCTTGCTTTTCCTCCTGCTCACTTTATGTCCCCCACTCTCTCAGACACAGCCCGGGGGCAAAGCACGGTGTGGGGCTGGGATGCAGTGACAAGAGCCCAGCCAGGCTGGAAGGAGGCTCCCACCTGCCGGTGTCAGCTGTGTGCTGGGGACACGTTTGCTAACCGCTGTGTTTTCCTTGGCAGATGGTGCTGCTGGCCCGCTGCGAAGGCCGCTGCAGCCAGACCTCGCGCTCGGAGCCGATGGTTTCCTTCAGCACCGTCCTGAAGCAGCCCTTCCGCTCCAGCTGCCACTGCTGCCGGCCCCAGACCTCCAAGCTGAAGGCCATGAGGCTGCGGTGCTCGGGGGGCATGCGGCTCACGGCCACCTACCGCTACATCCTCTCCTGCCACTGCGAGGAGTGCAACTCCTAGGGACCGAGGGGCACAGCAGACGGGGGACAAGGGCGTGCTGCTGTGGGGGAAGATCCCAAGAAACAATCCAAGGTCAGGCCGGTGCCCCCCAGCACCCGACTGCAGCGAGGATGGGACTAACCAGGCTGGATGGAATCTGAGGGCAGAAGTATCCAAAATATCCTGGGTTGCTGGATGGTGCTGGTATCGCAGAGTGGGCTGTGACAAAGGCAAAAAGCATGAGGACTTGTTTTTATGAAGCCTTTCTTTTTTTCTGAAAGGATTTTTTTGCGAGTTTCTTCTTTCTCAGACTCAGCTCTGACTACAGAGAGGTGCTTTTACTTTAGGCCATGGGCAGCAGGGGAACAGAGAAAAAGGTCAGCCAGATGACAGCACTGCATTATGGAAACTGGTGTTTGGACAGAGGATGGGCATCAGTTCCCACAGACAACATCTTAACCTATCAATTTTTTCTCAGTTTTCTAGTTTTACTGGCCTTCAAAGCACATTGTGCTGTTGGCAAAGGTCATCTGTTACTGACCTAGTGGCCAAATGTTGGATAACTTTAACTGTGGTTTAAATTACAAATAAACCATTGAAAAGTGAACTGGATATGAAATGCCATGCTTGGAATACCTGGCCTAGCTGAAACAATTATTTGCACCATGTGTCACCAGAGTTCAGTGTCTGAGCAACTCTTGGGAAGGGAAAGGTCATGAGACTCACTATTACCTTCTAAAAGCCTGGAAATGTGACACAAAACATCTGTCAAAAAAGACTTTATTTGAAAGTTAAAAACTAATCAAATATTAAAATGCCACATACTAAATGGAGTCATTTATTAATTTGAGTAGACCTGTTGATGTACTGAACCAGAATCACCAAAAAGATGACTAAACCTGGGACTTATTTTCATCTATAGTTCTTAGGCCACTGAGCAAATACCATTTTGCCTTTTAAAGACAGGCAATCCCCAAATCCTAAATCTCAAAACATCAGGGGATCCAAAGTTTGGGAATGGTATTTGCTGAGAACCTCTGTCCCTCCTCCATTGATATGAGGTTTTACGGAGGTTCAGTCACAGTCTATTGTGGCTTCAAGGGAACAACATAACAGTTCTTATATTAAAATTCTTATGTTCTTAAATGGCAGCATATGCAATCTGCCATCAGCATGTCTGTGCTGTTGACAGAAATCTGTCTGAGCTGTTGTTCTGGTAGAAGTCGTGAGGGTGCTGAGAGCATCTTTGCTGTGTAAGGATTCAGGGCCAGTAGCACCCATGAGCACAGTCCTACAGTTATTGTCTGGGATAGGCTGGATTGGCTCCCATGCACAGCAATGTCTGGCAGGGTCCCATGGTGAGGAGGAGAAGTCCTTTCCAAGATCAGAGTTCAGCCCATCTGTTCAATTCCAGCCAGGTTATTTGCAGCAGATGCCGTGCGCAGCAGCTCGAGGATGCACACGTGTGACAGGGAATCCCCAGGGTCTGACAGGGAGCTCAGTAACAGGAGTTGCTGTGGCTGCTCAGGCAAAGCCTAATGCTTTTGCCTCTGCCTCCTCATGCTGAATGTGTGTGGGATGTGAATGCAGAGGTGACAGACACTGGCCTTGCAAGCCAAACCCTGGAGTAGGATGGCAGTCAGCAATGGAAAGACATGGGGGACAGGTATGACCACAGACAGCATTCAGAGAGGTTTGTGATACATGGGAAGAGCTCTGTCTTCTGGAGGTGACTTGGAGATGGTCAGTTTTCAAAGACACAGAGCTGTGGGCAAACTAAAGGGTGAATCCCACCCCCAGAAGCTGAGTGGCTCAGATTGAAATGTCAGAACTGGGAGTGATGAGCCCCAGTGAGCTCATTAGACACCATGTGTTGTCCCAGGACTGTCAGTCATTACTTTCACATCTCATGCATGGTCTGAACATCAAAGTGCCTGTCCAGGGAGCGTGAGCTGGGCATTATCACCAGACTACTTTATATGAAATATCATATGTGCATCCCTTTTCCACTCTCTTTCAACCTCCAGCATCTAAAGATCTCATTATCCAAAAAAGCACCACCCCCTACTGTTAATTATATATAGCAAATTCCAGTCCTTACTCAAAACGTCAGCAATACCTTTGATAGCCAAATATCTACACTGCAAAATATGCATGACCTCTAAGCGTGGGTACAGACACTGCTGCACACCAGCAGTACTGAGCAGCTATCCAAGGAGTGGGAATATTTGAGGGATAGTTGCTGCATCACCTCCCCCTGGGCCCTGCTGCCACTGGTCCCTTTTGCCAGTGCAAAATGGAGGGGCTGTGACATGAAATCTGGGTGCTGCAAGTGGCTAAAAGGCTTGCTTGGCAGAAGAGCATGGCACTGACTGTAGTCCTCAGGTCAGAAGAGACAGCGGGGTTCAGCAGAGACCATGCCTGAGCCAATTTTAGCAAAAAAGAGAATATCTATAGTGAGAGGATAGCTTGGGTGGTGTTTATACCCACATCCCCTCACTAACACAGGCCCAGAACTGTAACTGCTCAAATCAGCCTCACAAAAGAAATTAATGTTTCAACAAGGTTTTTTTTTTGATAAAATCATCACCTTGTGACCTTAAAGGCATTTTCCAGGCATAAATGTTGAGGTGAATTCAACATTCTCTAATACAACTGTTGAGCTGAATAAATGCATGGATGGAGTATAACAGATAACATGAATGGCAAAATGAAACAGTTGTAAATACCTACAACTTGATATTAAACAATGAATCAAACTTCCATATCCTTATGGCTTTGTCAGACAATCTCGATATTAACATTTCATAAAACCAGAAGCTATTCTTCATAACCAAATTCACCAAAGTCAGTTAAAAATCCATATTTTGATAATTTTTTTGTCAGTATTTTAGGAAGTTCAGTTCAGAATGAAGCACACAAGTGCTACCTATATTAAATTCAGATGGTGTATTGAAGCAAACAAAAATGAGGCTTCAGGTAAAAACTACAGCGTCTAGCTCATGGTGAGAAAGAGTCTAAATTGTGCTTGGAGATGAGCTGGCTTCCTGATTTATTAGTCAGACACCACTCAGGATACTAAAGCTCTGTTTTTCAAGTGAGAATACTGTGTGATTCTTAAATTGAACAACAGGGAGGACAATGTCGAGCTTTCCAGATATTGTGGGGCTTGTTCTTTGCTAAAGAATTCTCTTGCTGGGATTTGAATGAGGAGGCTTTGTCCCTTTTTTTCCCCTCACTGTACCTCACCCTTCAGGCACTGTCTTCCCCCATAGAAAGGCTGGATTAGCTGTGATCACTCTGTGGTTTGCTCAGGATGAGGTGATAGATTTCTGGCTGTCACCTCCCTGTGTCCTCCTCTCTTTTTATTAAGTTTCTGAAATGAGCTTGGCTTTTTTTGTGAAAGTCACCTCTCCTAGCAGCATTGGGGTTATGCTTCAGCTGGATTGGCTGTAGTCATGGTGTCTGTGAAAAGGGGAGATTTCCTCAAACCCTTAGTATTTGATTAGTCTGTCAGTGCCCCAGGAAAGCCAATCCCTTGAGCCCAACCAGTCTGTTGGTGTCCTGACATGGAGACTCTTCCCAAAACAGCCCTGCTGTGCCAGAGGATGGTTTGGCTGACTTGTTCAGGGTCACACACCAAACATAAAAACCTCCTTCTAGGTCTCCACACATTCATCCACTGGCTTTGTGGATGAGCAGCTTACACTTAAAGGTCTCACATTAACAGCTTATGGGATAATATTCTAATAAAACAGTCACAGGTTAAGGTTCAAGGATTGCAGGTGATTGTAACCGACTACAAAGACTACTCAAACAACATATTAACTCAAAGCAATATTCTAACAAGCTCTAGTCCCCAATAAAAGCCAGCTCAAGATCATTCAACATGCATAGAGTACATCTCCTTACCCAAGGAGAGAGGTTTTGCCACAGTTGCTGATTCAACAGCAGGACATCTTTATCTCCCTCAGTTTTCAGATGCTGTGTGGCTTATCAGAAAGTCCCACCAAGTTACCACCTCTGCAAGGGTTTCAACAGAGCCCAGCTGTAGCATCTCCACTCCACTCCACTCCACTCCACTCTACTCCACCCTCTGTTTAGTCCCCCCTAAACTGTGTGGGAATTTGGGGATGCTGACCACGCTCTGTCCAGGGAGAAGGAGCTGTATTTTCCCTCATAATGTCTGTTCTGTTATCTTTTTATCCCCAGTCATTTTCCCACACATGGAGACCAGAGGCAAACACCAGAGCTTCGGTGGAGTCCTTTGCTTGTAAGAAAAGCCTTACAATGCCCCCAAAGTTTGTGCTCATCAGGAATATTCTGTGATTTGCCAGAATAAAAGAGTCCAAGATGTAGAAAATTTTAATTATTTTGCTCCCAGTTTTAAAGCCACTATACTGGTTCAACCTTTATAAGAATCATTAAACGGAATAACCCATTACTTTCTTGGCAATATCCACCCTGACACCTCACCTTGCCTGCTGACCCTGAAGAACTTTAGCCAAGAGTTCCTGAGCCTGGCTGTCTCTCAGTGGCCTTTACCAGAGCTTTTGTAAGTTACTGTCCCAGGGCTCATGTGATAAAGGAGAGGTAAAACTCACTGACATCCATGGTACACCACAGCCTGCAGTGGGCTTTCAAGTGAGCCTTTATTTAAACCTGTTCACCAAATCCTTCCAGACCTACCACAAAGCCCTAAAGCTCAGGCAGGACTGTGTGGCTTGAATGTTTTTGTGAGAGAGGAGGGAAATAAAAGAGGAGAAGTCACTGTCCCATAGGAACAGTCTGATGCTCTGCTGCTCTGTTCTTTGTCCCTGATGTGAGAAAAAGAGAAGCCTCTGAGCTCCCTCCTGTGGGTGAGTGTTTTTCAGTGTCTTGTTCTACTTGTTTAGAGACAGTCGTTTCATACAGAAATTGCCTGAAGTAGAATTAAACCCTCTACAAAACACAGTTCTGCTTAGCAGAACATTTTTTCTCTGACTTGGGCTATAAATATTTTTGAAAAATCCAAATGCCATTAAAAAAAGCTGGTGTAAGGAAGAGAAAGGAGGGTGTGTCTTGCTTTCTTTGACTGTAATTTTTTGAAAGACAAGGAGCTGACAGCCTCCTAGAATAGATTACATTATGGCTAACAGGTAGTGAGACTGATATTCTTACAAAAGTGATGGAAATGAGCAGCCCAGTTAAGTTTGCTGTGTTGCAAATGTGTGTACAAATAAGCTGATTGGAAATCCAAATTGTGAGTCTATTAATTTTATTTGCAAGGAAAGGGTCACAATTTCTGTTTCTTGTTTAAAAGAGAGTGTATAATCACCAGTAAACTGCAAACTATGTTAGTGAGCAGTCTGATGCATTGAAAATGGTTCTTGGTGGTTCTATACAAAAAAAGCTTTGTGTATCAAGATAAGAATATTCAGAGTTTATTAAGCAGAATAAGTAATCTTGTTTGGCTTGCACCAAGAATGATATATCAAACTGTTTTGTTCTGCCTTTTTTTTTCCTAATAGATCATTCAGAAAAGGTCAAGGAATCAAAAACATGTATGAAAATACAAAGGACATCTATCATTTGTCTGAGTCAGAATTAATACTTCCTTTAGATATTAACCAGCAGTGCATCCCATGAAATATTAAAAGAAGTTAATCATATTCCCAGCTAATCTACATATATTAACGTGATCTTTTATTCTTGAAAGAATTAAAGAACAAATCCTGAGTTACAGCTGTTTTGATTCAGATGCACAATTGGCATTCCAAGCTCTACATGGATCTCAAGACTTCATAATTTTCCATTCTTTTGAGGCTTTTCAGACATAAAAAATAATGGAGGTTTGCACTGATATTTTGTAATATAGTTAATCACTGTATAAAAAGATTAATCTGGGGAGCTGCAGTAAATTGTGTGGCAGGATTAATTACCCCAGCTCTCTACTCTAAGCACTAGAGCCTCTGACTTGTTGGATCTAGTTCTGCCTCAAAAATAGTTTTTGGAGCTAAATCCTCTACCCTGAAATCTTCAGTCACCAGCTCTGTAAGAGGTGGGCATCAAAACCCCTCATCTGAGTGGACGAGGGTCTGTGATGAGTCTCCATTGGGTGCCCAAGTTTTCCCACAGAAGCTGTGCAAAAGTGAGGAGGTAAAATCACCAGAGCAGCTGTCAGTAAATGCAGTGCAGTCTGAGTGAGCAAAGCAGGCTCTCAGCATTGGCAGAAATATTGAGCTGCTCTTTGCACTTGAGTTTGCTGCGTTTTTTGCAGATGTACGATCCCAGGTAGTCCCTGTAGGAAAGGCAGATACAACCTCTGCTGGTCAAAGAGACTTTTATCTAAAATTGTGAGGCTGAAAATGTCCCAGGTTGGTGTCTGAGTGAATTAGAAATTAGATATGAAGAACTTAAAACTTAAAAAAACCTTATAAATAGTATTGAAGTGTTGAAATTACATGCTCACTGTCTGCTTTGTTCCTTGAAAATGGCTTAAAAATGCTTTTGCAGAACTCAAACACTCACAAGGGCAAGCAGCCCCATAGATTTACCAAGATGCAGTTTGGTACTATTAGGATTAGTTACTCTAAATCTTTGTGCTACATTCCTGTGGATATGTATATATGCACATATGCACAGAACAAGGCTCTATTTCACAGACATCTCTTTTCAGCCTCACAGCCCCCACCATTTCTGAAAGCCTGAAGAAGAGCAAAGACCTCTACTAGAGCCTCTCTGATGCTCTTAGAAAGCTGCTATGTTTCACCACTCTTAGTAAGAGGACAAAATTTAGCAAGTGGCCTGAATCCCTCATCATTCTCCTGAAGAGAAACACCACTTGGTGCCCAGATCCTCCCAAGTCCCTGAGCTGACTGCTCAAACACAGCTCTCTGTGGCCACATCAGGGGTCACTTGTTGGAGCCAAATCCCATGATGAAACTGCATGTCTGTGTTTACTCTGTCCATCTGTGCTTTTTACGGGTTTAGTTTTTCTAAATGCAGATTTTCCCAACTCTTGTTTTGTTCCCCTTTAGAGCATTGACAAAGAGATTATTGGAACTTCAACAAAATTGATTTATGGTGTTTAGAAATTGTGCCATTTCTCAAATCTGGAACAATATTTAAAAAGGTAGTTCTCTTCTTCAGACTGTAACTGTGGGGAAAAATACATCAGAAGATGAAACACAGCAGAAGATGCTTGGGGGAACTAAGACACCATATTGTAGACTTTGATGAAAAGACAGTAAAGGATTTTCTTTAGCCAGAGAAATCCCACCATTAATACTCAACTGAATAAACACTAAATGAATTCTGAGTGGGATTTTTCAAGGGTGCTCAATATTGACTTAACTCTGCTTTCATTCACACAGAAGAAAAGCAATCAGCAACTTCAGTGAGAACAAAGCCTGGCCAGCAAAGCCTCCTGCCTGAGGCTGATGGGGGAGGCAAGGAGGGAAGTACTCATTCCTGCAAAGAACCTGCTCAGGATACTGGCAGTCCTCAGCAACAGATATTCACAAGTCAGCTGCTCATAACTGAGGAAAACACAGTTATATTAATTTTCTTCATCCTTCTGGCCTACCTTGCTCCTCCTCACCTACCCTGCACCACTTAGCATGTGGAAACAATCACCCTGATGATGTCAGACACATGTAACTTTTTAAATTTGTTTTTTCTCTCTCTGATTCTGCCTCGCTTCTTCTGCACTTCTTCTCACACGTGGATTTCCCAGTCTCCTCTTAGCTGGGCTCTTTTGGAATACTCTCTCATGGGGAGTTCTGCTTATCTCAGTTCTCTGGGTCAGAAAGAAAACTCCAAAGCCTGTTAGGATCTTGTTTCTCATGTTTATTAGGATGTTATCACAAAACTTGGCAGGTCTCTCCAGACTTTCTGCACAAGTTTAATTTATTGCAACCTGGCTCATTTTGGCTCTGATGGCACAAAATGGCCTTGAACCATGCAGCTGTCTCATCTTTATATCTATTCTTATCCAATTAACAATAGACAAGTATATTATTTTTCTTAATGACCCAATGACCCATCACCTGTGTGCTGCACTGCGGAATTTTCTATCCAATCATCTACTATTACCCAAAAACCTCTAGAAGAAGAACATGAAGAAGAAAGAAGGAAAAAAGACAACACCCTAAATCCTCCATCTTGTCTTCTGCTTTCTAAACTAGTTTAAACTCTAAACTTCAACTTTTTCACTCAGTGACTTAAGAAAACTCTCTAATCTACACACTTACACTTTTAGATTTTCTATCTAACTTTAACAGTTGTTTTCATGTTTCACCATGGAAACATGCCCATAAATTTCATGTTATATGAAATTCAGTGTTCTCCTGGATCTCAGAGCTAGGCATCAGAAACAATGGCTCACACTCTGTGTTTCAGACTCCAACATCCACACTGTCCAAACACCCCCAGTAACTGGAAGTGTCACCTGCTGCAGCAAGACTTTGCAAACTTTAAAGTGATTCTAATCTTATATGAGCTGCATATGTTCAAATATTACTTCTCCAGGAACTAGAGTTGCTACTGCCTCACATATTTCATTCCCTTTGATGCACAAGAGAGTCCCTACGCTGGGAGAAGCCATTCCCATGCTCCCTGATTTCTCCCATGCTGTTTCTTTGTTTATATTTGATTCCTCCTTTATGTAAGGCCTTGAATGATGAGCAGCAGGTAGCCCAACACTCTTCATCTGTATTCTCCAGCTTGGAAACAGCCTTGAGGGGGAAATATAGGTGTTAATTGTGGCTTCTCATCTGCAGGCACCATGAACTTCAGATCACAACGTTGTGATATTTTCCTCTTGAACTGTAATGATAGATACAGGAATATTATATGTATATGCACACACACACACACACACATATAGGGCAGATGAGATGGTGTTTATTCTGGGATGTGAAAAGCTGTAGTTTCCAGCCTTGACTTGGATAACCACAGCTTTTTTTGGAATTATTTATATTACAGTCCTTTGATGAGTTACAAGAGAAACATACAGAGACATGCACAACCCTACTTTTACATATTCATGAATATATTTTTATGAATTTAAGCCTCGATAGTGCCATGGCTGTCAGATAAAATAACTGCATGAATGACCTTGAAAACAATAAAATAAAATGTGATAAATACAAAGTGAGGTTAAGTCAGCAGTGCACATGGCTGCAATGGAGGCAAAAGGCATTACTGACTGCTCCTAGATTTTGCTGAGTAACCTACACTTTCCACTGGAGGTGGAGCACAGTGTGAGGCTCAGGAATGATGAAATCCCTGTGAATCCCTCCTTTCTTTCTGGGAGAGAGCTGAGGATAAGCCTTTAGGTGGAGCTCACTTACCACTGCTTTTCCTGCTGGACACAGCTGCCCTGGGCCAGCCCTGCAAGGAGAGAAACAGAAATAATCTCCTGATTTTCACAGCTTGGGTTAATAGCCAGGCTCTTCACAAGCTGAAAAATGAGACTGGAGGTGTTGTGTGCATGGGAGCACGGGACAGGGGATGCACCCAGCACATTCCACTGGGAGACTGGAGAAGGCTGCACTGGGCTGTGGGATAGGGAGGGCAGACTGTGACTGGGTGGTTGGGACAGGAGGGCAGGGTTTGTACTCAGCATAGGGAATCAGATGCAAAGTGTGTGGTTCCTAATTCCTCCACCCTTTCTATGAGATCTGACATGCTGGAGAGTAGGAGCAGGAGTAAGTGGATGAAAGCTCTCCGCTAGCAGCAAACCCCAAATCAACTGGGGACTACAATTAGTCACATTTTGTCTAACAAAGCCAGGCTTGTAAAGGCCCATTTGTTTCACACTGTAGAAGTGCTATCAAGCACTGATAGGAGGATGAAGAATGAAAGTGCCCTTGGTAGAGAAAAAGCTCTAGACTGCAGTAGGGGATGGGAATGGTCCTTAAATCTGCAAAACATGAAAAGGCCAAATCATTGCATCCCACTTTTCCCACATGAAGCTGCCAGCACATCCCACCCTACTCACAGAAGATCATGACATGACCTCAAATTTTGCCTACCATGTTTTTTACACTTAAGAGTTTCCTGGGGTAAACAGATGTTTGGGACAGCAAACTTTACACTGAGGGCATCCTGCTGCCAGCTGTGGCATAGTGAGCATCTTGCATGGCTATCGAAGAGTGATCAGGAGATGCCACTTTTCTTTCTTGCTTTTTAGTGCCTGCTTGTTTCAGTTGGATTCTTAAGTTTCTCATCTTTCTCTCTACTTATGCAAGAAATGGTTGTGGAGATCTGTGAAAAAACAAATTGTTTCGTGACATGTTTCCCAGAAAAGACTTCATCAGCTGAAACAACATCTGTGCCAAAAGCTCTTCACTATTTTGTGATCTCTCACAGTGTCCTGACCTCCTTCTCATGCATGTAAGAGAAGATGTTTTGAAAAGAAATCCACCTACAAGGGAAACAAATTTTAAGTGTTGCTTCAGATTCTGTTACTACTTTACTTTCCTCCTCAGCCCCTCTTTTTTAATTTTTTTTTTTACAGGACAATGTCTAATTACTATCCCTGTAAGCAATATTAGTAATTTAAATTGATCTCAGGTTAGCTAGGAAGATTTACTACCCCTTTCACATTGCAGGTCACTACCCACCACTGGAAGTTGCTATTGCAATAACAAATTCCAGTGGTGCAGCATTACTCCAACTTGAATTGTAAATATTATCCTTTCTCTGGTTTTCTTCTACACTCTAAAAATGTTCAACAAAACTTGACTAGAACATCCTGAAGACAGCATGTTATTCTGTGTGTTACACAGAATTTAGCAGGCAGGATTTGGCTTGTGAATTAAGGGGCCCAGAATCAGGCCTGTGTTTGACTTCCTACTACAGGTGGAGAAGATCCAGGTGAGACAACTGAGCCTAAAGTCAACTCACCTGAGCAGACATTCAGTGTACATCTCAGGGTGAGCTGAGTAGCCTTCCAGTCTGATTGTCCTGACTAGATGCTTGTGGTCTGTGACAGGAAATTAGACACCTATTGCAGAGGTAGACATAGTCTCTCCAGTTTTAATCTTCAAGCTGAATCAACCTATTTATTTCTTGAAAGAGAAAAAAAGAGGAATAACTTCTCACTCTAATTTATTATTTTACTATCACTCTTGTAGCAGAAAGTCACAGATGCAGATCAATACACAGTACAGAAAACAAGAAAAGGAGAATTTTAACTCAAAGAACCCAGCTCCATGTACAGCTGTACAGCAGCTGTGGAGATCAATAGGAATCACAGAGATGCTGTCAGTGTAATCTCTCTGCTGATATCCTCACAAATAAGATGAGGAAACATGGGCTAGATGGATCTTCTGAGAGGTGAGTAACACCTGGAGCACCTACCAAGAGTAGCTACTAACCAACACTGTCCAAGAGTGAGATTGCATCCGTTCAGGCCCTCCACATTTCCACTGATGACTGAGATGATGGAATAGAGAGGATGCCTATTGTATTTGCATGTGGCACTAAGCAGGAGGGGCTGCAAATACAAATTAGTATTCAAAGCAATCCTGGCAAATGGAAGGCACTGCCTCAAGCAAACAGAAGGGAGAGCTGAAAGACACAGCGAGACAGGGAAGAATAATCAGCAGTACAAATACAAACCTCCTCCAGGAGGAGATATGGGGATTATGGTGGGTTACAGCAGAGTATAAGTCAACATTATGTTGTTATGAGAAAGCTAAATGCAATACTAGGTGGAATCATGAGGTACCTGAAGCAACCCTTCCACTTTATTCAGTGTTACTGATGCTTCAACCAGAATAGTGGGATCACTTTCCAGCTCAAGAAAGATGTTCATTAGCTGGGGAATGTAAAGAGGAGAGAAATTCAAATAATCAGAGGGCATGAAAACACTGCTTCTTGCAAGAAAGAATTGAAGGAATTAGGCTGTAGAATCTAGAGAAGAGAAGGATAAGGGAAAAATCTGTTGAAAATATTAACATAAGCAGCTGCAGGAATTAAACTCACAGTATCCATAATGAAAGCAACATTCTCGTTGAGAAGAGGTGGAAATACACTAGGTGGCTGTTAAGACACATCCTTGGGCACCTTTAAGAAGTTTAGATAAATGTTTAGGTACAGCCAATCCTGCCTCCAGATGGTGCAGTTAATTAAATTACCTGCTCAGGTTTCTTTCCATGCCCTGATGTGTAGCAGTGCATCATGACCATTTTGTCACAGCATCTTTCTCTTGGGTAACCTCTTGATTCATGACCTCCAAGGAGAAGGTTAAAACAATTGTGCCACTAAAATAAGTGGAGGAAGTCAAGGCTTGTGTCCTTGGTGGAGGGGCTGCTGCAGAAAAATTACATCAAAAGGACTCTGATTGGGAAGCAGAAAAGGAGAATCACTTGTGAGCTGCCACTAAAACTGAGCTAAAAAGAGAGCAGAGCTACAATATTTAGAAAAAGTAAATATACTGTGAATTTGTTTCACACAGCAGGGCAGCCTGCAGAGACCTGGCAACACCTGGCATGTTAAAGTGTAGGCTCAGGTACCCTATTTTTTCTGACTGTTCTTTGGCCAGAGAAAATCTAGCTTTAGCTTGCAGCTGCAAGAATCAACTCTCAGTTTCTGCTGCAGCTGGCTGTAGATCTGAGATAGATTGAACCCATAGTGTTGAAGATGCCTCTCTACTTGTACTCTTACTCCTTTTTTCCCCCGCATTTTGTTTCCAGGAGTGATGGTTCTAAACAGCTATGCCACTGGTCTGAAGTACAGTGCCCAGACCATAAGAGGCCTAGGCTTTATAGCTGTGAAGCTGTATAGGAAAGGGGATAGTCAAAGAGCAGAGGTAAATGTGTTTTGAAACCTCACAAAACAGTCCAAGAGAAAATATTTTGGGGGAAGAGGGTAGTGGTGAGCACAGGCAACTACCAAGGAAAAATAAGAGAGGCAAATGTTGGTTCCATAGAGAACAGGCACATGGAGCTACACTCCCAGGGCAGCCTGTGGGGGTGACTGGAGTCTCTGCTAAAGGCAAAGAGCCAAGGTTAAGTGAAGGTGTTGGGTGACTCCCAGTCTTTCCCTGGGTGAACCCTGCTGTGTGTATGCCCCTGCTAAAGCACTACAGCTCTGAGATCCCAACTGAGGAACTTCTGGGCACCGACTTCTGCACCATCACCTTGTACTGACCCATGATGATTCCTCAGGCTCAGAGATGACATGCAGGATGAGTTCCATCACCTTCCTAGGGATGAAGGTGAAGCTGATGGACTTGTGCTTTCCTGGGTCCTCCTTGCTGCCCATTTTGAGGACAGGAGGAATGGTGACTTTCCTCCAGAGCTCAGGCACCTCTCCTGGGGAATCACCATCCCTGACCCATAGGCAGTGCTCCTTGTGCCAGGGGCAGGAGTGGAGATTTCCCCTGGCTAAGCCTGGAGCCTTCAGAATTCAGAATGAGATTATTTGGTGGCCAGTAAGCAACACCATTATCAGGCCCTTGTTCAGGATGCACTTTGTGGTTGGTGGAATGATGAAGGCAGGCTATGAATGTTAGAAATTGTTTTTAGAAATTATACAGGTCCTGTCCATTACAGCATATAAACAATTGGACTTGATGATCACAAGAGGTCTTTTTCAACCTAAATGATTCTATGGTTATCTAGTCTTGGTCATTTGGGGAAGAATTATCACAAGTGCATAATATCATCTTAAAATGTGAACCTCAGAAACAGGTTCCAATGTCCCCAAGTTTAAGAAGATCCTCAAATCCAAAAGTGAGTGCTCTGGCCATATAAGATTTACTGCTTGCCTGCAAGATAATCCAGAGAGGAACAGTGTCCTGGGTTTGTGGAATTATAGAATGGTTGGGGTTGGAAGGGATCTCAAATTTCCATCTCCCTGTGTCTGGCATTATTAGAGCATGTCCTAGTCACAGTTGCCATGCCTCTTTCTGCAGCTGTTGGTCAGCTCTCATCTGGAGCCCAGGACACCTTGCATAGGCTGTTTTCATCAGTACTTTTCAGAGGGGAGGGAAGACAAATTCAAATTAAAAATTACGAATTACAGCTATTCCTAATGAAGGAATCAATCAACACTGAACAGCTGTCATGACAATATTCCACATCTGGATCAATTAAACATCAGTACCTGCACTCCTGCCACCACAAAGTCTTTCATGTCAGCTTTACCTGCATCACCCTGTGTGCTGTTCACTGCCAAAGTCTTGTACCTCTGCCACCTCTTCCTCAGGAGCAGCAAACCACTGTGGGTGTAGGCTCAGCAGCACTGCCATATCACCACTAGATGACAACTACACAACAGAATTTCACAATCCTGTTTAGAAGGCACAGTTGTGGTTTAGAAAGAATTGCACAAAGGGAAGCCAGATATGGAAAATTCCAGACAATAACTTGGGAGAGAAAAGTCGAGCTTTTAGGCAGAAAAGAGTTCCCTGGAAGGAGTCTGTTGTGGTTTAAGGCATGGCCCTCCACCAACACAGAGCTCATATGAAGCCTGCATGGGTTTAAAGGTCAATTTATCCCTGACCTTTTGATCAACCTGAGTAAATACAGGCACTACTGGCCAGCCCAGCTCTGCAACACAGTCTGCAGAGGTGCTGAACCTCGAAGAGGGTTTTATGCATAGTGATCTCCAGGAGCTGTGCAATTCCATGGTGTGTAACACCTGGTTCAGGGGGAAAGCTGCCAAGGGACTGATATCTTATAATGTAGCAAAAGCCAGTGTTCATGGAGAAGTGGCTATTTTAGTTTGAAAGATACAGGCACATCAAAGTATCTCATTTCAGAATACCTTCCTTCATTAAGCAAGCCTCGTGGTTATATAATGTACAATCCCAGAGCCTCATCTGAAAATGTCAGGATTTTTTTTTCAGAAATACAAAATACCACATATATTTGCTAATTAATCATAGTGTGTTTACTTTGCTTATGTCTATAATTTTCATTGGTCAGTCAATCCCAGGTGAAATGCTGACTTTTCTAATGAACTCAAGGTATTTGAAATCACTAACCAATATTCAAAAGGCCAGTGCTTTCTGGCGTTGTCTATACACATTCTTCAGGTATGAAAGTATGCAAATACACTTGGTTTATTAAAATCTTACCTCAGTGCAAAGGCATTTATGACTATGAATGCAGAAGACTTGACTGACAGAACTGCTTCCATTGCTTCACTTGACTGACATAGATTAAAAGTCATATTTAATTGTCAAAAAAATTATCAGATGAGATATTTCTTGTACCTTTGTCCAGGTGTTTCTGAACAGTTCCAGAAAGCACTGTGACTGAGACAAATGTCTGTCTGCTTCCACACATTAAGGTTCTTTTCTTTTAAAATCATACCCCAAAAGCAAAAGAGTTTTTTTCACACCCAATTGTTTTAGAATAGCAATAAAACCCAAAACAGAGGCTTTCAGAAAGCAGTCCCTGACACCAGCAGGAATCGCTCCACTGACTCTTGACAGTCACCAGAACAAGATTGCAAAATACATCAGTGATCAGCAACATGCCAAGCAAAAATATGTGGCAGAAGCTGCAGACAAACCAGCCCCTCCCACCACAGTCTGCAAGACTGAAAACATCCAAATAATGAAACTTATTTTGTGACCTATCTGCAAACTGGTGGAAACACAGCGGATGAATCACTCCTCAGCTGAACAAACCACAAGTACAAGAGCAGAAAGGAGTGTCACTCAGAAAAATGCCATAGTAGTTTTCCCAACCACTGTGCTTATGCTGCAGATACATACAGGGAATGGAGTAAAGACTGAAGGAGCTCAGGCTCACACAACAAAAGGAGAGAATGACAATAATGTGGAACCAGAAGTAAATAGTGCAAACCAAGACAGAGCAAAAGGAAATTAGGGAAGCAAGCAAGACTTCAAAAAGAGTACAGACCCAAATCAGTGCATGTTCTGATCCCAGGGCATCATTTGGAGTTTTGATAGAACATTAGACAATGCTCTCAGGCACATGCTGGGGTTCTTTGGACTGTTTTTTGCAGAGCCAGGAGTTGGACTTTGATGATCCTTGTGGGTCTCTTCCAACTCAAGATACTATAAAATTCTACGATTTAAGATAAAACAATGTCTGAACTGGAAAGTGGATGGAAATAGCCCTGCAGAGTACCCTACTGCCAAGTGCCTGCACACAAAGATTTACAAATACCTGACACATCCCCATCAGGTATCAGCCATTCCCTAGACAGGCATGAGGGAAAGCAATGGACACTGCATGCAGAAAGGAGTCAATCAGAAAAATGCACACAGTGGCTCAGGACCAAGATTTTAATCCCAACAGAGGAAATGCAGAAGGCTCACCTTGAATTCTTTTCTTTTTTTCCATCTGCCATGAAATGACAATTGCCAGAAGATGGAGGATCACTGCAATCCTTTTCCCAAGCCTGCAGACAGTAAGGTCAGGTGTTTAAACATGACAAGCTTCTGTTTACACATTGGAACCTAGATGGTAGGTATTCTAGATTCTAGGTGATATTCTAGATTCTAGGTGATATTCTGGTTCAAGTATCTAGTTCATGAAGATAGAACCAGGACCAGGTGAGGTCTTTATGTAAAATAGTCAAAGATGCCCTAGCCCTTGGCCCTGGCAATTCCATTCAATGCAGTCACCAGCAACAAGAAACTATATATCCTTGAGCTGAGGAATGGGACAAAACAAGGGGCCCTGATGCTGTCTGGCTGCTTGATCACATCTGTAAAGTAGCAGCACTTTAAAATACCCTGTCTGGTAGTGTTCTCCTCTAAAATCTGCTATTTGTAAAATACAAGCCACAGTAATACTAACTACATGCTGGCTACCTCATGAAACCAAAATACTGATAATGAGAAATGTGAGAGAAAATTGAATAATATTCCAATTTGAAAACTATCATTCAGTGTCTGTATGGGACAGTAGTTAAAATTCTGATGTTTCTAAACTAATTTTTATTATATTGAAACTAGAAGATTTGCTTTAACAGAAGATGTGTAAGCATAAAATGAATACAGCATCCTCATTTTGCAGAAAACAAAGATACTTATGTGTGGTCCTAGCTGCCCAGTACAGAAGTGCTAATATAAACAAAGCATCATTGCCAGTTGAGCTTATCAAAATAACCAAGCACTTCAAAAGGAGACACTTATAAAATGGAAGACAATAAGCAAAGATAGCCCTAAATATTTTTAGAGACCAAAAATAGCATGAAAATGAAAAGTCCTGCTTATTGTCAGATCCAGATTCTATAAATTTTAAACTATTGTAAGTCTAGTTGCCATCTAGTAAGAGGATGCATATGCAATTTTTAAATTGTTTGGAGGAGGTTTGTGTTAATGAAAATGAGTTAAAGGAAGAAGTATACAAGGAAAATTTGATGAAGGGTTGGACTTTGGAATTTATGGGGTAACTAAAGATTGTGGAGGAAATTTAGACCTGAGAAGAATGAAAACTGTATATAGAATAAAAAAAATAACATGTGCATTGAAAATTTAAACCACGCCTCAGAGAATGGGATCAAGCCCTGAGCTCAGAAGATTTAGCACAGAAAGATTTGGATTAAAATCAGCACTTGGCAGTGCTGAGATTTTGAGTATTTAGAAAACACAAAGTGCAAAGGGCAATTACAAGATGAAAACTTGATTTTGGTCCAGCACACAGCTCATGTTGCTTAATGCATAAAAAATGTGCAATGACATTAAAAATGTGCAAGGCCCCAGCCTTCCCATGCTAAAGGCTCCTTCGTGCCCACCCAGGAAGATGTTTCAGCTTTGTCCCAGGGCACTGAGGGGCACTGAGGACGAGCAGCACAACACAGACGTTTGCAAGGTAGTCCCAACCTTCCTGCAGGAGAAGGAGCCAGGCCATCTTAAACTTACAGCCTCCTGCTGCTTCTCAGGGGCAAAGATCCTACAGTCTGTGCAAAATAAACCCAGTGGTAAGTTTCCAGGGAAGCTTTGTGTTGATTTCTCCCTTTCTCCTAGGTTAGAAGTGTTAGTTTGCACTTCTGTCACCTTCACTGGAGAACTGCGTGAGTAGCTCTTTGCTCCCCAAGCACATACCTGGGGTGGGATTGAGTTCACTGGTTCTAATCACCTGAAAGTTTACTTAGCACAAATCAATTAAGTGTCCTTTGAGAGAGCCAGGAATCCCAGGAAACTTGTCCTGCCAGTCTTGATTAACTACTCTAGTACAGTATAAATCAGTCTCTATAACTACCTGTCCCTGACATAGCCCAGAGAAGGGATCTTGTGAGCCAGTGCAGATAAGCAGCAGAAGACAAAATGAATCCCACCTGTAAGAAGGAAAACCTCTTAACCTTCTCCTCTTTAGATTTTTCACTAGCAAGCATATTTCCTAATAAATTATTTTCAGGGCTTTTCACTGAAGCCATTCCAATTTATACAGGGCCCTCTCGAGCTGTGGAAATGTGCAGGAAATAATGTACCCCATTAGTCACAGCAGCATTGCCATGTACACACACTGTAATACCTAATACATGCACAAAAACCTCCTTATCAATACATGATAGCCTGCACCCTGTTCATTAATTCTTTCCCAAGTTTGCACTGTAGGAGCTTCTGGAATATCTTCCTGTATGTTTTTTCCTTCAGGATAACATGAGGTTTGCTACTGATGATGGGCTATCACCACAGCTAAAAATTAGGGAGTGAGGCAGAAAAAACATGGGAGGGAAAGATAAAGAGAATGAGGAACCAGAGGAATGCCAACCTGGGAGCTTCTTTTGACTCTCATAAAGGTGAAATAAATCAGCAATGAATTAATAATGAAGGCTGTAGTGGACTATCTTTCAAGTGACAGATGGAAGCAGTGTGCTGTGACTTCCATAGATGCAAAGCAGCAGGACCATCATGATCAAGTGAAAATAAAATGTCACCAGCCGTTATTTACAAGAAAACATTTGACATGAGTGAGAGGCATAACTTGTCTCTTCAGGGACTCTTCAGATTAGGTTATTGGTGAAGGACATGGTAGATTTTTTGTTAAGGGGATGAAAGTGTTTCATTTCCTCGAGTGTTCTGAGGTATGTGGGTGTATTTCCACAGGACACTGTCTGTTTAGAGGTAGGAGATGGAATGTCACTGCTCTCATCTGCTTTGCATATTTATCTTTTGCTCATCTAATTCAAGAGGAAAAGAACTGAGCTCAGATTCTAACCAAGGGTCAGTAAAAAACCAGGCATTACATAGCAAAGACTGTTGGTTTTCAGTTCAGAATATAAAGTAGTGACCAGTGTCTCCTGGTCACTACTTTAAAAACGCTGATTATTTTTGAGCAACACCCTTTGATTAAGTCTGCCCTTGAGTCTGTCTCTGTCTGAAGCAGGAATATGGTACCTTCTAACATACTTTAACTTTTCTAACTCTATATCTACATAAAACCTTGCTTTCCATTCTGTCATTACCCTTGCCTGTATGGGTGACCTGTGGACCCATCCCCCAGGAATTCTGCATGGCAGGAACTGACATTGCCCATGAACAAATGCAAAGTGTCTTTAGAAATTGGCACAAGCCCACATCGCAGACACCATGGCAGTGCCAAGCACCTCTGCATGCAGGTATTCATGCCAATAACAATAGTGAACACCACCACCAACATGAAAATGGATTTCTTTTGGAGGAAAATTTTGCAAAAAAAAGAGAAGGAATAGGAAATTGGATCAGCCTGAACAGTAGCTGATCATCAGGAAGAGATTAGCACAATGCAAAGATGAGCTTGACATTGAGGAATTAATTTATGTTAGTTTAAAGGTTTTCCCCTGTTTTTTCTTTGTTGGTTGTATTAGTGAGTATGCATATATTTGCATGATTACCATTATTGTTTTTAATCCTTCCATCAGAACGGTGGTTACACCAGTCACAGATTTGTAAAAGTGGGCTCATTAGGACAAACAGCTGGAAAGACAACCAGAGACTGTGAGCAGGATAGCTGGAATGCTTTGAGACGTCACATCGGATTTTTCCACTCCTTCTTGGGGTTTCATTACACAAGCAGTCTTGATGAATGGCTTCTCTTGAGATCCAACGAGGGGACATGTGACTGACTCCTTGTTGAGTTGGAGCCTACATGGCCTCCCTCCCCTGAATGGGAGGCTGCCTCTACACCCTTTTGACCAGGAAGATCTTTAAGTCCACACAGACAGATGATAATAATAAGAAAACTAAAATTATTTTGTTCTAAAAACTTGTGCATTTGTATTAAATAATCATAGCATCAGTTGGGACCTAATTTTGGGTGCTGCTCGTGCCTGGGGTGGGACAGGCCTGGGCTGTCACCCTCCCTTGGGGGTCCCCATGACCCTTGCCCCCATCCCCAGGCAGCTGCAGGCCTGGCTGCACAGTGCCACCCAGACCCTTGTTCTGTTCTTGTGCTCTGGCTCTGTATGTGCTCAGAATGTGAATGTTTACATTCACTCATGGCTTCTACTAATGGGCTTAATCTTGTAGGTTTAACATTTAATGATCAGTCCTACTTTGAACGCAATCTGATTGATAAAATATTCAATTTTTGCTTATTAGCTCTAGATGAATGCCAGACTGTGTATGTTGGATTAATACTCTTGGCTATTAACATTTACCACTGCAGTTATCATTCACTGCTAATCAAGATACATTTCAGTCATGGCTGGTGCCGCTGTAGAGTGCAAGGACAGACCAGACAACCTGCTGAGACACCTTGCAGCAGTTTTCCCCTGGTGGAAAGCCTGACATGCAGCTTATGCTCATTTAATTGTGCAGTATTTCAAAATTATTTCAGTATTTCAAAAGCACTGACATGCTTTCCCAATTTCTGCACTGAATGCATGAGGGAAATTTGAACCTGTGTAAAATATGTGTTTAGAAATGTGTTTAGATCTGCTTGTCTTCTGCAGCATCAGTTCTCAGCAAGCACAAAGGCACTGAGCAGGAGAACAGCACAGCCTGGCAGCAGATTAGGGAGGTGTCAAGCCATGTTCATCCCTCCTTTTGAGGGATTCTCCTCCAGGGATGAATGCAAGCACCAGATTCACTGGGTACCTGAAAACACCAAGTCCCAGGGCATGTCAGGACAGTGACAATGTCAGGGAAAGGGTGGGAGGAGGATGAACAGCCAGGGATTACTGACAGGGAGCTGGCACAGTGGGAGTTTGCATTCAGACCAGGAATTTAGAAGAATTCCTGGCTTCAGTCACACCCCTGCAACTGAAGCAGGTGCTAATATAGCCTGCAGATAACAGAGGAGTCCATTCTGATGCTTTGACTAAAGGTGATGTTAACATCCATTTACTTGCCAGCAGGAAATTTCAGAGATGTGAACCAGCTTGTCCTGAAGAAGAGACTTTCCCCATAACATGTTGAAGAATAACTGTAACACACAGCAAACAATGAAAAACTGGGTTTTTTTTTTAAATGCACTGCTATTTAAGGACTAGAAACTGAGAAGATGTGTAATCTAAAAAGCTGTCCAGTGGTTTTGCCAGACAGTGATGGATCATGCACCGAGATTCTACCTCTTACACTTTGTAAATGTGGACATCTTTGGCTTTGACCCCTACTCCATCAACTTTCCACTAAGTCCTCAAAATTTAGTCCATGGCTGTCAGTCCATTATCTACCAGACAGCATAGCTATTATACCATTTCATTGCCACAGTGTCAGAGACACTAAGAAAATTTATGAAAACAATGCATTTTATCTCAGAAAGGTCTAGTCTGAGGTGAGAAAACATGGAGGCTCTCAGCTGCTGAGCTTTCACAGAAACATCACACATTCAAAGGATAATGTGCCAAAATCCAGGCAAAATACACTTTATCTATTTAATTAGTTAGAACCACATGGGATGAGAGAAGTAATGGGACCATAAAAACCAGAAACTGAATCCTAATGTGATTAGATGTGAGGGTTCCAGACCAAAAAACCCCCAAATAAATCATCTTTATGCCATCAAAGAGGCTTTATTAGAGTTATGTACACCATTCTGCTCATACCTGCTGAAGACAGAGACTTTTGGACTGGGACTTGTGTATAAAATTGTTATCAGGATCAGCAGATGTGTATCCAAATATTTGAGGATCCTAAAGTGCTTGACAAGCATCACAACACCGCAAACAGAAAAACAAAGAAGGGAATACAGTGTAACTGTTTAAATGTACCATGGTGTGCTAGTTTTGGGGTTATCATCACACGTGGTGTAAACATTTCAGAAGCTATGGGGATGAAAAAAATGAACCTTTGAACCAGACTTATTGCAGGAGAGAAGAGGGAGAAAACACCAACCTGGCTTTGGGAGATTTAGCTCTAGGCAGTGCTAGATTTATTCACTATTTTAACAGGAGCCCTTTTAGGGCTTTGTACCCTCCAACACTCCCATGGACCTTCATGTGACTCTAGGGTGTGCACCACATACCCTCAAATCTAGGCAACTCAGCCTTCTGTTTCAAACACTCACATTAAAAATAAATAAATAAAAAATATATTAATTCTTAGAGCCACAAGAGAAAAATAGGAACCAGAAGAATCCTAGAAATAATGTTATATATTGGGAACATTAGGAGACTGTGGCACCTGGCATGAAATACATAAATATAACCATAGCTACCCTTGATAAGAGTCCATAAAATTATCCACTTCTGCTTTTGGAATAGCATTCCTCAATTTTCAGTGTTTCATATGGGATTTGAAATGTCTCTGCAGCCATTATTCTGATAATTTGATAATTGTGTTTCTCTCAGAATAAAGAGGTCTTGTAGTTTGATTTAATCAGAGTCTTTTAATCAGAGTATTTCTATTTTCATTCTATTTCCTGTCCCTTTAATTTTCTTCCCTCCTATCTTGCCTAAAAATGGAGGACTGTACCCATTGCAGTCAATATTTACGACTTCCATCACAGATGTCTCTATCTCTGAACCCCATAAACTCTCACTTGAGGTATAATGGAGGAGGGACAGGGAACCCTCTCCAGACTCTCATGATTTTCCAATGTAGAACTCCAGGAGAAGGAGAATGAGAGACACTGAACAACTGTCCTTGGCTCAGGGATGTCTTGGAGCTGGGAACCTTCTGCCTCGAGCCTGCCAAGTGGGAGGTCAGGTATGCCCGAGGTGATTGCTGGATGGATCCGTACAGATACACCAGAACAAACTATCTCCCTGCTCTGACCATCCCCAAGCCGGTTCTCCTGGTGCCACCCTCAGGGTAAAGCAGAAAGCTGAGCAATGGAAGGCCCTGCTGGGTGTGTGGGGGACCAGCCAAAAGCATCCCGGTGGATTTGGTGACACGGTCACCAAATGGATGAGCCAATCCTTGTCCTGTGGGTGAGTGGGTCTCACACACAGCTCTGTGCTGTGCAGGAGCACTGACACAAGTCACGGTCACAGCACACACTGCAGCTGGCACCAGCTTCCAACCCTTATTTCGGGGGGCTCTCACAAGGAAAACACCAGCTGGTCTCCCAGAGTCTCCACCTCAGCAGCCACAGGTCCCCTCTGGCAGCCTCTGGAATCCCCAGAAGTGGATTCCAACATAACCAAGCAGAGAGCCCCCGACTGCTGCGCCCTGGGAGCTGCGCTGCTCAGCCAGGGGTGAATTCCCTCCGCCAGCCGTGCGGGAGGGAGGCAGGAGAGACCCAGGAGAGCGGCAGTCCCTGCCTGCGGGGCAGCACCAGCACCGGCGGCAGCAGGAGCAGCAGCACCGGCAGGAGCAGGAGCAGGAGCAGGAGCAGGAGCAGGAGCAGGAGCAGGAGCAGGAGCAGGAGCAGGAGCAGGAGCAGGAGCACCAGCACCAGCAGCAGCAGCAGCACCAGCACCAGCAGCAGCAGCAGCACCAGCACCACCAGCAGCAGCAGCACCAGCACCAGCAGCAGCACCAGCAGCAGCACCAGCAGCAGCCGTGTCGGGCGGCCCGGCCGGGCCCGCAGCGGGGCGGTGCCAGCGGCGGGGCGGGACCGGCACAGCCCGGCCGGAGCCGCCGCGGGAGCAGCGAGCCCGGAGCGCCATGGCCGAGAGATGCGATGTGCTCGTGGTCGGGGGCGGCATCTCAGGTGGGTGCGCGGCGGGGGATGCGAGACCCCGCATCCGAGCTCGGTAAAGCCGGCTGAGCACAGCCCCGTCCTTCGGGCCGAGTGCCGTGTGGTGCAGGCAGTATTTTATTGTTATAAACTATTCGTAATTTCAGTTGTAGTGTTATTTTAGTTATTTTTATCTTATTTTCATTTTACAATTTACTTTATTATTTGTTTTATTATTACTAATATTATTATTATTAATTCTATTATTATTATTTCTATTATTAATTTTATTATTCTTAATTTATATTATCATTAAAATTTATTATTCTTTATTTTTATTATTATCTATTTCCATTATTACTTATTTCTATTATAATAATTTTTCATAATAATTTATTTTCCTTATCGTTTATATCCATTGTCGTTCATTTTTGCCATTATTTTTCATTTTACTAATTTTTTTTTTTAATTCAATTTTATCCTATAGATTTACATTTTATTTTATTTTTCTGGTTCTTCCACTGTCCAGTCCTGGCATCCCCTGAACCTGTGCAATTCTTCCAGTGCCCCTGGATCTTTTGGACAAGCAAGGCTAGAAGCACTTGCCGTCCTCTGCACCCACTCCAGGGGTGTTAAGCAGAGGCCTTCGGTCACATGTGATTAATTTGAATCCTTGGCTGCCTTTTGTTCAGCTCAGGTAGAGGCATAAAGGAAAAATGCCTGAAATCAGCTGGATGAATAGGAAGTTTCTAGCTCCCCTTTCAGCGCAGGTATGGGTTTGAGATCAGGAGCAGCCTGGCAGAATGGACAGATGGCTCTGGGGGCCCGGAGCCTTCTTGCACTTGAGTGACAATCAGCTGTTTTTAACCCAGTCTGGGCTGGAATACCCCTGCGCCTGCCCACAGCAAATCTCTCCCCTGAGCATTTTGTTCTGAAATACATGTGCCAAATAAATTGTGCATGGGTAGTAGATTCTTTTTCCCTATGCCTTTGGCATATCAAACAAAATTGCTTTTCGGCCCCTTAGCATTGGGAGGTATGGAATGATAGCTCCTGTCCCATGTGGTGATCTCAGAGCATGATGAGTGTGACACGTCCACAAATCCAAGCAGTATCTTCTCCAAACCGCAGTTAATTGAGATCTGTTACAGAATGTGATTTTGTCCATCCATTTTTCTCATGACTTTTAATTTCCACTGTTTACTTATATATAATTCTAGATGTCTGTTTAACCATCATGCTGAGGTGTGTAGCATGCAATTTGAACGATACACAAAACGTAGAGACAAAACCGTAGGCATTATTTCCTGAGAACGATTCTCTGATAACAAACTGCCAAATAATGTTTGAATGTTTCAAGTATGTTTATACAAACAGCAAAAAATTAACCACTGCTTTTCTATAAAGCACAGTGGGTTCTGAACACAGTGTTATGGCTAATTTTAAAATTGCAACAAGTATCACAGAGAAACTCAATTAAAGTAATTAGTCCGTGGTAAAGGTCTGTTCATGCCTCTTAAACATAAACATTTCCAGTGGCATGGTTTTGTACAGCGGTGGTGCTACGTTCCCTCTGTTGAATGAGTCGGAGTGAAAGAGTCAGTGTAACAGCTTTTAAACTACCCTTGTTATTCCTGGTTGCCATGGGAATATTTTCGTGGCAGGCCTGCCCATCCCACTTAGGTTTTTCTGGAAGAGCATCAGGGCAGGGAAGCAGCGCTAAGCTGGGGCAAATCGTGTGCTTTGCTCTTTGCCATCTGCCGACAGCAGCAAGTGGCAGGGGGAACCAGTTTTCTATTTACTTCTCTTATTATTTAATACCCACCAAAATGCTCCTGTGTCATGCTGTAGCAACTTTTCTCCTGTCTTCCCACAAAGGCTGGAAAAATATACAGACACAAAAATTGCTTTAGACTAAGTACCTCTCTTCAGTCATTTTCCTTTAGCTGTTACGTAGAGCTTCTGCTTCACCTCTGGTTCACACCTGCCTGTAAATCTCTGAACTTGTGGCCAGGTGATGAAACTATGGTTTTAGATCTCCTTACACTGATTTAACCCCTGCTAACACTGATTTAAAACCCCTGCTAACACGCACGGCTGCTGCAGAGATCTGCTGTGCACCAGAGAGTGAAGTGTATGACTTTTAAAATGAGGCACTCCTTGGAGACCGGGATTGTTGCTGCTCCACAACTGGTGTGAGTTCCTACAGAAAGTCTCATTTTTTTGAGCTGCCTGAGGCTCTTCTGACCGTGGTTGCTGCCTGTAAAAGCAGCAGAAGGCTCCTGTCACGTTGAGGTGTGCCCGAGCCACTCACTCCAGCCCTCAGCCAAGCAGGTAATTGCAGAGCAAACAAAACTTGCTGTGCCAGCAGCAGGATGCAAATAAACAATGTCACAGAGCTATCTCCTTGCTGGTTATTTCTTTAGGTAAAGCAAGCTGCCCATTTGCAGACCCCCCTTTGGCAGCAGCTCTGCCCGTCTTTTCATCCAGATGTAATTAGTAGGGTCTAAAATTTAAAGAGGGAAAAGCTGATAATGAAATAACAGTGCAGAGGCCTTCACAACCCTGGCAATCTCTGTTCTTTTATCTGAAGATGCCATTTCCTTTGCTGAATCGTTTTTACTGTAATTTATTGCAGGTTTGATAGAAGGGAAGAATAAAACTAAGGAACTGGCCAATTTAAATTTTATGTAATAAAAATCTACTCAAAATTAGTCTTCATTTCTTTCAAGTCAAAGTGATGTTCTGTGGCTTTTCTGAAGATGTAAGGTAATCCCAATGGTATTGATGATAATGAAGACCTTTGAGGAACAGGAGGATTTACTAAGGGTAGATTAGGTTTTATGGGTAAAACTTCAGCAAAAGTCTTTGAAAGTTTTTGCAAAGGGTGCACATTAAAAAGAAATATTTTAAAAGAAAATCTCCCAGAGTCAAAAAGCATATATGAAAATGCTTAGCCACACATTGCATACAGTATGCCTGGTGCTAAAGAATGTTTAGATCAGAAGCATAACAGACCCTCTTAGAGCTGAAATGTGCATCGTGACAGGTTCTTCTCTTTGCTTTGAGTCCTCTCTGTTACTTTGAAGGGCTCCTCTAGCACGAGGGTCAAAACAACTATGAGAAAACTATAAAGTTACCTCATCAAAGTTGTTTATCTTCTTAACTGAGACACCAATTACTTCAAACAAAACCTTGAAATCTGTTCAGAGATTTTGTCTAGACTTTCTCCTTTTGTTTTCAAAAGTGTCTTCCTGTCCCTGCTTTTGCCTTGGGAACTGCTTTTGTTGTTTTGCTTTCAAATAAATTACCAGATTTTATCCTAATCTTATGCCAGTCCTACTTAAGAAGACGCTTCTCTTAAATCTCTAGTGCACAGATTTTACAATCAAAGTGAGATTAATTGATTTTTTTTTTCCTTAAAGGTAAAGTGTTTTCTTATTTATAGTGTTATTTGGAGTATGCTTAGTGTTTTGCTGTTCACAAGCAACCTGTCATGTTCCTGTAAGTCTAGAACCAAAACATACTGTAAGATAAAATAATTCAATTATTACTTTGGGTTTTAAAAATATTTCCATACCTATTTTTGCATTATTGAGATGCCACTGTGCTCTCTACTCTTCTTAAGCCTCACTTTTAATTTGTGTAACAATTTAATGTGCTGTATAATTACAGTAGCTCTCTGTGAACCACTGTCAAGTTAGTTTAAAAATAAAAATGAAACCAAAACAGACCAGGTGTTTTGAGGGCTATTATCTGATGGTATTCTGTCTGTTTGAAAATAGACTAATGCAGAGGGAAAAATTGTTTTTTAAAACAAATCTGGGACAGATTTTTTAAAAACAAATCTGTTATAGATGAAATACGTAATATTCAGTAGATGCTTGTTTCTTTTTACCCTCCTGTAGTAAATTACAATGTCTCAATACTCCTCTTCAGTCAAGATGGTTTACCGAACAAGACAATGTTTTTGGAGAGCATTACTAGTCTGGGAGTCCTATGCTAGGTGTCCATTTGGAGAAGAAAGAAACCCTACAAAACCAAAATAAGGGTATGAAATAGCCCATGGTCCATGAAGAGCCAGAATGGATCAGTCAGTGGGAGGACTCTGACCCTCTCCAGGGAATGTCACGCTCTCTGGGATGCACTCTGGCAAAGGCAATCCAGGATATTTTCCTGTCAGTTGACATGGTGAAACTCTTGGTTCACATTTTCAGTCACCTGTCTCTGTATCTGACAGCAGGAAGTTATTCCTTTTGTACTCGACCACCCTCATGTCTAAAGCAGTATGAGCCAGTTACAGGGAACCTACATTTGACTTCTAGACACTTCACATTAAAAAAAACCAACTTGGCAATGCACAGTAAACAGACCAGAAAGCAGCTGCATAATGTGAAATAGTTTGGTAGCCTAGGCAGCAGGGACAGCTCTTATAATTCACTGTCTGAGACCTCCTAATTGGTCTGAGAGTTGATTTGATAAGAAGCTTTCCAGTCTACCTGCAGGAGCCATCTCATCTTATAAGGCTCTGGGTGGTGTGTCATTAAGGGAAGGTTTTCCATTAGCTTATTTAACCATTATGAAGGGGTGTTGCTAGGGAAGGTTCATTCAGTCTGTTCAACAAAATGTGAAAACTACTATGGAAGGGGAAAAAAGGTAAGCTAGGATGGCAAAAATTTGGGAAAGGAATTGCTGTTATGTCTATTATGGGAAATAAGTTATTATGGAAATAACTGGTAGGGAACCAAAGTTTATGTGCAGCAGTTGGTGTTAAATTTACTTAAATTTACAAACTGTAAAATCCACAGGATTTTCTAATCCGTGCTGCTGAAATTTTTTTTTTTTTTTTTTTTTTTTGTAATGGGCAAACAAGTTTGGAAACGGAAACAGGAGAGGCTGAAAGCTCTTTGTAAGCAAGTTCTGTGCATTGTTTGGTTGGACAACCACTTTGGTGGGTTCTTTTAGTTGGTAAGATTTGTCAGAGTTTGGTCTAGCACTTGACTGGAACCTAATCATGCTGGAGATGGTGGTTGGTGTTTGTCTGCATTAGGGAGTTGGTTCAGATCAAGTGTGTGATGTTCTGCACTGTTTTTTTACATAGACACTGCCAGCTTGTTGTCTTGGGAAACTTAGTTTCCCTGATCAAAGATAGTGATGTGGAAAGAGTATGTATTTCAATTTTGTGCTCTTCCTCCTTCCAAGAAGACACAGTTAAAAATTATTTACTTGGTCATCACTACTGATGTGCACCTGCATCCTCCATGGCCATCCTCTCTGTCTTCTTCTTGCCTGCTTCTCTTTCTTTCATTTCCTTGCAGCATCAAGAGGTTGCCAAAAGATCATATTCTGCATACTTACAAATCATGATTTGCTCATTTTGCTCCTTGGCACCATCAATTTCAGGAGTTACTTTAGAGAAATGCAATTCATTGTGGTTCCCCTGCTGTAATGAGTGATCAGTGTCAGGCAGTAACACGATGTCAGACACCACAGTGACACAGGTCTGGGTTAAACACTGGTGCCTGTGGTCCCAGTGGCTGTGATGAGCAGCCCACTGCTCTGGCTCCATCCTGGAGTGTTCAGGCTGTCTGAGATGATCTCAGGAGTGTATTGACAAGGATGCTGTTGACTGCTGGAGGTACTCTCATCAACTGGTGT
Organism: Pseudopodoces humilis; assembly: GCF_049639895.1. NCBI lineage: Eukaryota > Metazoa > Chordata > Aves > Passeriformes > Paridae > Pseudopodoces > Pseudopodoces humilis. The sequence continues at coordinate 6,344,026 of NC_142201.1, forward strand.
GTGTATGTAGTGTTATCCAAATCTGGAGAGATGTGCCAAAAAGCTGTGTATTCATGTTTGCACTGCCTAAGTAGGCAGCCTGAGCAATGTGGGCTTACACAGCCCTGATAGTCCCAGAAGTAAACTTCCAGTACTGCTTGTATTATTATAAACCAGCAGAGACTTTGCTGTATATTTACATATCTTACATAGCAGCTAATGACAATGAATTATGCTTTACGCTTAATTTAATCAATTCAGAAGGCTTTTCTTCTTCAGAAGTTATTATTCTGTGTAAACAATCTGGGGGATTTTGGCACATTTCCCACTGCCACAGTTTCTTTCTCCATAGCACAACTGACAACTGTAATTAAACAGTTATGTTATTTCGTGATAAAAAGCCATATTGTCTCGCTGCCCCTTCCCAAAACAGGAGTTGTTTGCCTTTGTGTTGTGTCTCTGCTCTGTAGCAGTTATTTCACACAGTGCACTGATACAGCAGTCAAGTTTATCATGGTTATAAATCATGGGCAGGGCCCTAGATTACTGAAGACCTTCCTTTGGATTTCCTTTGCTGAGGATGTCTTGATGTACTTACAAAGCACTCAGGGATGATTCTAAAATCAGTCACATTCCTGAGAAATTGTAGTCATGGAACAGTTTGGGCTGGGAGGGACCTCTAAAGATGATGTATTCCAGCTGCTTTGCAATGAGCAGGGACATCTTCAACCAGATCAGGTTGCTCAGAGCCCAGGGACAACTTCAACTAGATCAGGTTGCATTCAAAGCCCTGGCTTTGAATGTTTCAACCACCTCTCTTGTCCAACCTGTTCCAGCATTTCACTGCCCTCATTGTAAGAAATTTCTTTCTTTACATCTAATCTGAATCTACCCTCTTTTAGTCTAAAATCATTATCCCTTGTCTTATTGTGACAGGCCCTACTAACAATTTCATCCTCATCTTTCTGGTCAGTCTTTTTAGGGACTGGAAGCTGTTTAGTGTCCTCCCAGAGCCTTCTCTTCTCCTGGCTGAACAACCCAAGTTCTCTCAGCCTTTCCTCATAGGAAAGGTGTTCAATCCCTTGGATCATCATTGTGGGCCTCCTCTGGACCTGCTGCAATAGGTCCTTGTCTTTTTTGTGGTGAGGAACCCAGGGCTTCAGCCTGGCTTTGGCCTCTTGAGGAAATTATATTAATCTCATTAAAGTTTTGATAATTTAATTTTTTACAGCCATTTTTGAACTTAACATGATTATCCTTCAGGGCTGATAAACTATTTCAACCTTGTAAATTTATGTGAGATAGTATTATTATTACTATTATTATTATTACTATTATTACTATTACTATTATTACTATTACTATTATTTCTGCCTTGAAAGATGGTCAAAATGTGTTCATTCATGTAATCCACTAGTTTGTTTTTTTTCCTTGGGGACTGATTTGTGTCAAGGTTTATAATTTTGTGATGCTACATGATTCTCATTTAACATTTTTTTTGCTGTTTCAGTGGTCAGTGAGGCTGCACTACAGGCCATTGGTATTTAAACCATGAATGACTAGCGTTCTTCTAAATAACCCACCCATGCTCTTGTATTTTGCACAACTTTCTCTGTCCTGTCAGTTTTCTGTTCAAACAGCTTGCTTAAAAGAAAAATGAGCATAAAGTCACTTGGAAAATTTCATTTTCTCCACAAACCTTTATTTGGTTTGGGGCTGGAAGGAAAGAGAAAGAAGAATGGTCATCAGGGTCTCATTATTTGGGGAGACCCTGATTTCTGGGTAAGTTAGTAATAAAAGAGGTGTTGAAAAGTGCCTATCAAGCCAGAGAGGAGTTGCATTGACCTAGTCAAAAGCCAGTGATAATACTATTTATGAGAAGAACAGGTTTCTGCTCCTGTGCCACCCATAGCCCTGCAGGACTCAGCTGTGTGAATTTTGTGGGCTCTTTACAGCATCAGGAGCAGCAGCAGTGGATGGAGAGCAGGGTTCCCCAAGGAAATGATGGGCATTGGGATTTTTGTAGGGGTTCTGTGTGCCATTCTGCACAGGAAAGGAGGGCAGGGGAGAGGAGAGCAAGGGATAGGATGGGGGAATGAAAAGCAAGAAACATCCCTGGAAAAATGGGTGATCTAGTCTAGAGAGTCTGAGACCTGGTGGGTTACTTCTAGTAGCTGGAACATCTGGCCAAATAAATCACAGGTGCACTGATTTTTACCACTGAAGAGTCTGGCTGTGGCCCATTAGAGGCTTGGGCATCTTGCAAAGATTAAGTTACGGTGGTGACCTGTTGGCACTTAATTTTTCAGGTGGTTACAGAGTTCCCTGAAATTTTGATTCATTTTAAACCTGCTCATCTTACATTATATTACTTTGTACTATTCAACTTTTTCAGGCTTTTCAGTTTCCACAGAGCTGGAAGTGAGGAGGGTGGGGAGGAAAGATGCCCCTGTAGCCTCCTGCCTCCCAGGCAGCTGGTCTTTATCTTGATAGTATAATTCATATATAAAACATTGAATTCAGTCTGTTCAGTTGACTGCACACAGCAACAGCTGATCAAACAGCAGGTTCATAGTGTGCACCATGATTACCTGGGTAGCTTGAGTATAAACTGGGCTCATTTTGCTTGAGTGATAAATCTGTGTTTGAATGTATTAAATATTGGAGCAAGACACCTCTTTTGTTCCAAAATGAATTAATTTTTTATGAGGTAGCTTGGCCAGAGGCTGAATCAGAGATTTATGCTAAATAATGAGCACAAATGAGGAAAGGAAAGGGTGTAAATGCTTTTATTTTCCACTTTAGATATTTATCTTTTCTTCTATGCTTCCTTCACTATTTTTTCCTCTACACCTTCTATCAGAATTTATGGTATAATTCTAGTGGCAGCATTTTTTCTTTGATAGAAGTGATGTTTTTATATTTTTTATGTTTTATGTTTTAGTAACTGTTTGGCTCAAACTTCCTTCTGGCTGCACTTAGAGATGGATGGAAATCACAAGTAATTTTATTTAGTGGTTCTCTTTGGGCTTCTCTGGATGACATGTATGTTCTCAGTCTTTAGTATCTCAGCTGGGGAATGGCTTGGGCTTTCAGCAGGGCTCATCTTAATTTTTCGGTTGTTCAAATAAATAAAATGTTCACAAATCCCTGCAGGCTTTACAATTTATCCTGTGTGTGTGTGTACACACCTACTTGTGGGCTGTGATTATGATGAGAATTTCCAAAGAGCCTCTGGGGCGTGGCTGTTTGGAAGTGACACTGAGAGAGGTGCTCAATATAAATCTGTAATTATTATGTGCTATTTGTGTGAAAATCATTAGCTGAAGATCAATTAAAACGTGAAACAAAATGGAATGGGGACACAATAGGTCTGCTGGGCTTTGCTGTTGCCCAGCCTGGCCTAGGTGAACACCTGTGAGTCATTAGATACTGAGAAATCTGGGAAATTACATATTAATCTGTCAAGATATGAAAATGATAGTCTGATTAATTTTGAAGTTTACTTCTTCCAGTTTATTATGGTTTTTGAGCATTTACTTTACTCAGAGGCCTAAAAAAGTTAATTCTTCACTTCAGAACGAGCAAGACTTGGCAAAACAGATAAGCATTTCCCTTCTGAGAAAACTGTTGCATAATTTTGCTAAATTTTCCAGATGCAGCTTAACCTTTTTTTCCCCCCATTGCTGTGTATGGAAGGCAAAATTATTCTTCAGAATAAATCTGGCTGGTGTTTTATTTGCTTGTAGATGTCTTCATAATAGTAATGCCTAAAAGGATGCTTTTAGGAAACTGCCTGTGTAGACCCTCAGCCAGTTCACTGTGCTCAGCTTTATTTGATCCAGTGCTATGATCTGTTTGCTGTAGCACTTTCAGTTCTCTCTGCCCTTTTTTTTCCCTCCTCTATTGTGTCTATTGTATTTAGAGGCAGCCCAGATTGTAAACTAGAAGAAAGGGATGACCTAAGCTAAAGGAGCCCCTGGGACTGAGGGTGTGTAATAATATCAGAGTATAAATGATAATTACATTATTAATATTATTATTAATATTAGCTTTAGCTTTTCAGTGTATCCTGGATCCATAACAAAGCACATGAAGAATGTGTTTTTTGTGCAGATTGTTTTTTTTTTACCTGACTGAAGCCTAGAAGACTTCTGTCAGGCTTTTAAAGTGTGAGATGGGCATGGCTGTTCCTGACAAGTCCATTAAATGAAGAGAGCACAGTAAATGATTGATACTAGAATTAGTCAACCTTTGAAAATCTGGAGTGCCCAGTTTTGTCAATATGAAGTTTTGAGGGGAACTCCAGATGTAAAAGTGAGGTGGAAACGAGGGAAGCCTTGGGCAGAGCAGCTGTGCCTGCAGTGCTTGAGCCTGGGTCCCAAAGGTGATGGGTTTCAAAGGCCACAAATTGTCTTCATCCCATGCTTGGCAGGGCTTGAGCTTAGCACCCCACAGCTGTGGTCATCTCACTCATATCTACCCAGGCTCTCTATCACATCACCAGCTGCAATGCCTGGGACAAGTGTAGGCTGAATGTTTGCAATTCTGGTTTTAAAAACTTAATAAATGCTTAATAAATTCTGCTCCCTGCACCGTGGATGGATCATCCAGGGGCTCTTTGCAGGAAGAAGAGATCACAGAAAGCTGGGATTAGAGTCTATGCTCCCATTAACTCATGGGGGTGCTCATACTGACCTCAGTGACAAAATTACAGAATTAGAGCTCAGACAGAAAAACTCAATGCCTTGGCTAGACAATGAAATGCCAACAGAAATAAATTATATTTGCTCATAGAGTACCATATCTTAGGCAGAAATGTTAGGCCCTTTCTACAAATATTTGAAGTAAATGTGCATTTTAAGCAGATAGTCTGATTGATAATGTCTCTTTTTGCTCCTTGGGGGTTTCTGAAACTGTAATTTTGTTGTTTTCCTAAGCTCCATAATGTTCTAGGTGACTGATATTCCTTTTAATGACATTAATTGCAGCACGGTGATAGAATTTAGGAAAACAGTATTTCCCCCCATGGCCAAAATACTTGGCTCAAAAAAGAGTTGCCCCTGCTAGTTTTCACTGTACTGTTTGGACATGAAGTTAAGGCATGACCAAGAGTGACAATTTACACTGGGTCAGCTCTACCATGGTTTTAGGGTCTGAACTATAATTTTTCAATTTTCTTTGGTGAGATGGAGTCATATATCTAAATTACCATTGTTAAGACGGCCTAAATTAGAGAAGTTAAAAGGTTACCTTCACACTGAAGGCACAGTATTCTTCACAAAAACCAAAATTCCTCAACATTTCCATAATGTGAGGAAGATTAAAAATCAATCCTGTACCACCTTAACTCACCCAGACCCTGAGCCAACGCTGGTTTTGCTTTTTTGTTGCTGTTGTTATCTTGTTTTTTGTTTTGTTTACAATCCTTATCTATAATGCCTCGCAGGCCTTATTTTCTCAAGCCATTATTTCAATTAAAACGTTTTAGCTGGCTAATGATGAGTGACAGAGGTAAAGGTGACCAGTGCCAGGTTCAATCTCTCAGCAGAGGAGCAGTAATCGGATTGTGTTCATTAGAGCACAAACAAGACCAATGCTATTAAATTGCAGTTTCTAGCACAGCAATGCAATAAAGAAGCTGTGGGGCACGAAGGAGAAATCCCCCTGGTGCAAAATGGCAGCTTGGTTGTGGGTGAGGTTTTTTCCCTGGTCCAGGGTCATGGTGACATGGAAATTGTAACTAATGCTGATGGCACTGAATTATTGGATGTTGTGGGGACATTTCTTAGAAGGAGGTCTGAGAGCCCTGAATATAAACAATTTATTTAAATTTTTGAGTAATTAGGTCTAAGCAACAGCGAACTGGTTTCTTCTAGCTGATCTAATTTTTACATGCTAGAAACTTAATTCCTGTTTGAGAGAGTGTTTTTTCCTCTTTCCCCCACAATTTACCTCACCTGCCTGGGGCATAATCCTCTGAGTTTCTTTGTATTGACCTCATTTACTGCAACTGTGTTGACCACAAATGGTGGTGTTCTCCCCAAATGTCCTTCTGCAGCATTAACAGATGGATTTTGTTTCTTTGGGTGCAGTGCAGCAGTTTTGACCAAATTACTTTATTTCCTGTATGTATTTTGCAAGTATTCCCAAGCATCAAAGGTGGTAGTTCAGGGATACTGTACAAAGACATCTAATAGTGAGGAAAATTGTATTTCCCATGTGATCCCACAGCAATACCAGCTTCTGTAACTTTTTGTAGGTTTTGACAGATTTCCTGTTTTTTTCTTAGCATTTTAGATCCCCCTTCAGGTGGGGATTTTCAAATTTGTTTATTTAGGTTTGCAGGGGTTTTTTTTTTTGTTTGTTTGTTTTTCTGGGGGTTTTTGTTTTTTTTTTTTTTCTCTTTTCTTTTGAGACTCATCCCTTAAATTAAGAAGTTAAATCCATAGCCTCTCTGGTTAAAATGAGACTTAATATCAAGAAGAAGAATACAAAGATTATTAAAATAACAGCTTCAGTGTGTTAAATATCCATGGAATCCATTTGTTCAATAATTTAATAATTCAGTTAAAAATACTTGAGTTCATTTACCTTAACCTGAAGTCTTGTCTACATATAATCTATGGCGAAATGTTTCCTTTTTTTGCAGTCAGTCTTGTGAAATATTTCTGCATCCCACAATTTCTCCATGAGCCCTGGGGCAGAGGATGGTGCTTGCTCTGCAGGCTGAGTGTTATCCCATTTCCAAGGTGCAGTCTGGGACACATCCTCACGCTGAGCCTGGTGCTGTGTTTGCCCTGGGCTGCACCAAGGCTGCTCTGCCCACTGGCTCTGTAAAGCAGCATCTGCTCCCCCACATCTCTGCAGACTCATTGATTTAGATGTGGCTGAACAGGCTGACAGCCATGAAAAAAAAAATATAAATAAACATTTGCAAACATATCTTTTGTGTCAAAATAAATACAGGGAGGAAAATGTTGGCAAATTCCGTGAACTGAAGGAAGTTCTGCATTAAGACCTGCAAGTTAATACAGCACAATGGCAGCATTTCTTCCTCCTCAATGTACAATTTTAGTCAAAGGGAGGAATTTTTAGATAAAGTGAACAATTTTTTTTTTGTGCCAGCCATTTTAGAAGCTGTTAATTGAACCCCTGTGGTTTAGAATTTTCTTTGCTCCCTCCATGAATTAAAATCTAGAATTTGTAGATGACTTTTGTAATTATATAAATGAGAGAAGCAATTTTTTTTCCTAGAAAGGAGATAATAAATATGGAGGAACATGGTAAGGTAATGAATAGTACAGAGAAAGTACAATAGGAACACCTTCAGAAATTTACAGCTTTTTGGAGGTGTGACTTCCAGTCATGTCCTTTCTAATGTTTCTTTTTGTTGAAATGCTAAGATGAAAGGGCGTTTCAGTAAAATTGCTGATTCCAGGTAGAATAGAATGATGTTACTAAATTTCAATCAGTTTTTTTTTAGAAGATATACTCTAAAGTACTCTTTAGTCAAATATATTTGATCATAGGGCCACATTGTAAAGCACATGGAGGTCAGATGAAAAATGAGACTTATAAACATATATAATAAAGATTTGACTCAGTGATCTTGAAGATATTTCCAAGCTTAATGATTCTATGATTCTATGAAATAGCAGTTTGGATTTTTCCCTAGCATAAATATTTAAGATTTTCTGTTAAAAAAAAAATAAATTAAAAATATAAATAAAAATATAAATTTTCTCTCAGGATAAGAAAACTGCTGATGTTAGGAAGTGAGGCTGTAATGAAGCTGTTTAGTGAAATGGTGCAATTTAAGGTGTTTAGTAGGTACAGAGACATCAAACAAGAAAGAAATAAGTTGGAGCTGAAGATGAAATAATTACTGTGATGATTACATTTGAGCCCAATCTGTGTGAATGCAGAATACTTCACGATGGGGAAAGAAATGATTTTCGTGACTTGAACTTGCATTCTAAGATTCTGGGGGAGGCAATCTCCCACCAGGATCTCCGGGTGGCTGCCGTTGGGTACCAGGTTGCCATGGTAACAGATGGAGGCTTGCCCGGTTAAGCATCCTCCAAACCCGGTGGTATTTTCAGTTGGGGGCTTCAGATACTCATCTTTGCTTCTTTGTTGTTTGCATTAATTATCTGCCTATTGGTTCTTTAAGTAGAACTGCAGGTGAGGCTGCTTAACTGTTTGTTTTCTGCTGTATCCCTCTCTATATATTTATATATGGCTCTCTGCAGCCCCTTGGAGAAAGCTGACCTGCGCTGGAAACTGGACCCAATTTCTGTCTTCTGTGAAGTGGTGGCAAAACTGTCTGAGCCCTTATATTGCAGTTCAGATCTGATTCTACTGACGTGCTCCTGGGGTAGAGGGAAAGCTGCCTCTGAGTGACAAAACACTGTGCATGAAATAGGAGCAATAATATCATAAGTCACAGTTTTGGATGGCTTTTGCATTTGAATGCAGCTTTTTGCCTTGTCTGTGGGGAATGGGGGCAATTTCAAAGATCTGCCTTTTGTTAGTGAGGTGTTAGAGTGGCAGGTAAGCCAGAGGCAGTGATGGAATGTGAAACGTGTGAAGGGTTAAACTTCGCAAGAGGAGACCTTATATCATGTGTGACTGATTTTCTTTGCAGGTGTCATGTGTGCTCTGTCTGCAGCAATTGGGGCACAGAGAGATCACTCTGACTCTTGTCCAGAAACAAGGTTGTGGTTTGTGGGGTTTGCTGCAGCAGTTGTTAGTTTGTGAAGGGCAAACCTCAACCTCATGCCCCAATATTCACATTCTAGTGTTCATTTCCATCTTAATATGCTTTTGTTGCTGCTCCCAGTGCCTTACCTGCCCTTGTACCACTTTGGCTCAGAGCTGTCCCTCCACATCACCCAGTCCCCTCACTGTTATTATACTGACAGTCCAGGAGCCCATTTGGGGCCTTGGCTGCAGCTCCAGGAACAGGTATGGAGTGGTGTGGCAGTACTGTGATTCCCAGTGTGTGAGATACCAAATCCAGCAACATTCCCACCTGACATTTGCACTGTAATGTGGTATCTGTCACCAGCAGCCTTGAGTTATCCTGTTCTGTGTGTGCTAAGACACCGACTCTTGTCCTTTGCTGTGCCCTCTGACCTCCTGAGCCTCTGCCTTTGCTTCTTCCATCTTTTTCCTGTTACTTGTTTGTGATGATTTCTGCGGCAAACCTGGGACCAGAGCGGAGCTGTGATGTGGCTGAGAGGAAGGGGGGACCACCAGCCCTTGAACTGATGCTTAGTCCTTGGTGATGCTTAGTTTGGGAACCCTGCAGACTGCATCTTCCAAGCCCCAAGGACACAATTCCTCCCCCTGCAGAGATCAGATCTGCTGGAGAATGAGCATGGATGGGCCAGTGAGATATTAACAAGCCTGATCCTTCCCTCAACACTGTTTTGGTTTTTTGTTTTTGCTTCAGGAAAGAGTAAAATCTTGTCCATCTTTAACAGGCCCATGTGTGAATGTGGCAGGGGGTGGGAGAAAGGTGGCACATGCCCCAAAATAAACAGTGGGCAATAAATGGTAGGTGCAATCAGGTGGATGGAGAGTGCAGGAGGAAACAAGGAGGTGGTGCCTGGGCTGCGAATCAGCTGCGTTTCAGTGGAATCAGATAGTTATCTTTTCACAAACTTCTCTGTTGGTTCAGCTCCTGGGAATAAACTGCCTTTGTTCCCAGCTGCACTGAAATGTTTATTCATTAGATTTTAATAAAGAAAGTCAAATCTCATATCCCTTAATCAGTGTTGGTAACTGAATGCTATTAATTGATTACTCAATACCTGTTAGCATGAAAAGCCAGCAGAGACCTTCAATGACAACAGCCTTCAGTTTATGCATTCATTCTGTAAATTATTAATAACTGCTATTGATTCTCTCCCAACTGATGAAATATTTGTCTTTTCTGAGGAGTAACTTCTTTTTTCTTTAAAAGATAAGTCAGATTTATTTAGGAGTTTTGTTGCTTAATTTTCCTCCAGGAGCCAATCTCTCTTTGCAAGTTGTTTGGAGGGGTTGTCCATGTTTATATACCATGGCTGCTTCTACATTATGTTCTTCCTTGGTATCTTCAAATGTTTTTGAGTGTAGTCATGACCACAGATCCAGCCAGATGTTTTTGCAATATAATTTCCTCAGCAGGAAGTACGGAAAGACCTTTATCAGTTTCATTACTGTTTTTTTCACCAGCATTTATGTGAAAAAGATAAGTAAGCCCACGAAACTAGGAAAGAAAAAAAAAAAAAAGGCAGGGGGGTATGATGTTTTAATGGAAACATCTGCAGCTTGTCTTCAGAAAATGTCAAATTCTTTAGATAGATAGGTTGACACTATTGCAACATTCTTTTCCTTTCTTTTTCTTTTTTCTTTTTTTTTTTTTTTTTTTTCAGATGGGGAAAGAAAGAGCTTAACTGCAGCACATTGCAGCAGTTTCACTACAGGGCTAGGAGCAGGGTTGGGTTCTCCTGTTCCCAGTCCAGGAGTTGGTGACCAGAATGTTCTGTAGCCTCTCCCCAGGACTGCTATATTTTCTTCATTTTCATTTCATTCAGTCCTGCCATGTTATCTTGGACCATCTGTTTTTGCTGTCAGTGCTTTTTGCCATTTCTTTCACGGCTGCTTTCTGCTTGGAACAATCTGCTTGGCTGACAACTCAAAAACTGCATGTACTAGGACACACAGAGGGAGCTGATTGCATTCTCATGGTAACAAGGTAGGGAGCCAGAAAGGATAGATAAATTATGATGTATGAGTGTGGCTTCCAGCCTGGCCTCTTGCTGAACTTTATTCAACACATCCTGTTGGTTCAAAAGGATGATACAACCTGCTAGAATATAACTCTTGCCCTACTAGAAATTCACATGTGGCCAAAGTAAGCACCTCGGTTTATTTAAATCTCAGTTTGTGTGCTGAAGTAAAAGGCAGAGATGATCTTAGGAAGTTGAGAGGTTGTGGGCTGGATTCCCTCCGTGTGCACCCTTTCTAGTTCCCTTCATTCCCACAGCAGCTTGACAGGGCTTGACACTGATATTTTCCACAGTGTGAGGATCTATGACATCACAACCAAAAAGAGATATTGCCTCGACTGTTTTTACTGTTCCTTCACTTGGATGTCTCAGCTTCAAGAGATGCAAGATGGAAATAAAATGTATTAAAAAATGGATGAGGAACAAAGCAATATTTTGGGGTAGACTTAGCCATACTTTTAATTCTTCTTGTCACACACAGCTGCACTTTCTGTCTCTTCTTAGTCAGACCACGTGTTCTTCTGGAGATGAAACCTGTGACCTGATGTTTGGGAACTCTGCTACAGTATTTTAAAATACTCAGAACTGGAAAACAGAGACATAGAACAAGTGTCAGGAAAACTTGACTAATTTAGGACAGTCCTAATAATATTCTTCCTTTTTTTGGTTGTTGTTGGGGTTATAAAAAATGAAATGTTTGGGAGGACAGTGTTCTGTTTAAAAACAATAAAGTTTGTAATTTCTCTGCCTGGCTGGGTGACCATTGTAACAAGTGCTGGCTGATGCATCAGGATTCCTGAGCATGTGGTGCAAAACTTGCTCAGCACATGTAAAACTGGACAACAAACTGTTTAATTAGGTGGCTTCAGTTGCACTTAATGATTATTGGGTTTTGGGGGTTTTAATTCCATGACCTCACCACTCTGGCAGTGTTTGAATAAAAAATTCAGGATTTGGATGGACAGCTATGAGAGTGTTTACCTATCAAGTCACAAAAGCTGTGCAGCACATATACAGCAGTATTCTTTAATTGCTTTTCTTTTTTATCTTTTAGGTCTTTCAGCAGCCAAGCTACTGACTGAGTCAGGCTTGAATGTGGTGTTGCTTGAAGCCAATGACAGAGTTGGTGGAAGAACCTTCACCATAAGGGTAATTATCCCCAGTGCCATTTATATACTACATATTCATGCTTACAGTGTGTGCCATATGGGGGAAAACTTCCAGAGTACCAGCAGGTGGGAAATTTCCTGATGTTGTACCAGTAAGAGTAGGGAAAGACTGGCATGATGGTAGGCACATAATATTTCTGTGGTCTTTGGGCTCTGGAGTCACCCAGCTGGGAAGGAAAATGTGATGAGCTAAGTTTCAAAATCATTTCCTAGGGAAAGACACTGCGTAAATCTCTGTGGAAGAAACACCAACCATGCTGTAAAATCTTGAGCTGAACTGTGACGTGCCCATGGTGTAGGGCAGAGGAGTGTCAGGGCTGCTTGGGAGCTAGAACCACCCTGTCTCCCTTCACTCCCTTCTTCTGCTCTGTCTTGGTGTGGGACACCCCTCTCACTCTGCCCATTAGAAAACCTTGCCTGCGCTGCTTCCTAGGAAGGAGATTTCTAAACTGCTCATTGCTGAGATGCTTGGCTGAGCAAGAGCTGCACAGATGTCTCTGACTCTCCTCTCTCTGCCAGCTAGGCTCTTTCCTCTTTCTAAGGCTGTAATGTAACAGTGGGTCACCTATTCTGGTTATGAACTCCAAATTGTAATCAATATGCTAGTTATGAACTCAGTAATCACCACACCAGAACTCTACCAAACAGTTTGTTTTCCATGGGGAGAAGAATCTTAGCCAAAATGCTCTGGGAGTATTTTATTTAATTTTCATTTCATTCCTCTGTATTGCTCTTTTAACTTGTGTGCTATTTATAAATGGCTTATCCCTTTTGGTTTTGGTTTTTTTTTTTTCCTTCCCTTTTGTGTGTGTTGTGTGTGAAACACCAGAATAAGCAAGTTAAATACGTGGACCTTGGAGGGGCTTACGTGGGGCCAACACAGAACCGTCTCCTGCGGCTCTCTAAAGAGTTGGGAATAGAGACGTACAAAGTGAATGAAATTGAGCACCTGATACACCATGTCAAGGTAAGAGACACTCTCAAGCTGCTGCTGTAAACATGAACATTGTAGTGATGTCCTTTCTCCTTGTTTTCCACTCTTCCTGCAGTGGCGAATACCTGTTTGAGTATGCAAACTCAAATAATACTTGTTTGAGTATGCAGCATCTGAGTTTGTTGGTTATAAAAATAATTATGTTGATAATGACATCACCAACAAATTGCTATACTAGTACAAATTATGACAAGCACACACATTGATGTGTGTGCCCTGTGGGAACATCCCGTTAGCCCATGCCTTGGTTCAGGCCTCACCACTTAATTGAAAGCTCTCAAAAAATTTCCTAGTTTATGAATGGTGCAACTGTGACTCTTCTGTGCAGGTCAGCTCTGATATGCACTGCCCAAGGTGTCTGAAAATACCTTTCAGCTGTCCTGGATGTATCTCCAAGCAGGCTGAAAGTCTCTCAGGATGGGCTTCCTAAACCAGTGACAATTATGCTGATGGAAAGAAATGTGAGAGGTTTTGTCTGGTTTTGCTGATGGGGAGACTTAACATGCAGAGTAGCAAAATAGTAACTGCAAAAGGCTCTGGGAACCAGACAGTCTTGTGGAGGCAGATCTGAGGGATCTGTTCATGGTCTGAAATAGAACAGCTATGGCAAAGCTGTTAAAAAAACCCACATATTCTCAGTAGTCATTCTCCAAAAGAGCATCCTTTCTCCTTTCCTGATATAGACCAGTGTTGCATTTGTACAGAAAGGAAACTTTCCTGGTTAGACCCAAGGAAGTTAACTCTGGGTTTCATTATGGAAAAGCCATTTTCATTAGGAAAAACCATTGTGCAATGGCTGGCAAAATATTTGTAGTTGGTGTTTGATCAAATGTTAAAGAAGACATTTACAGATTGTGAAAAAACAAAAAGATGTCCTGTCATGTTTTCCATTATTTTTTCCACTCAATTGTTATGAAAAAGAACAGTGTTCTCTCAGTGATTTGATATGGTGACTGTCTGTATTTACCATTTCTGTGGTAGAACTAATGGATACATCCACACTGCTCTGATTTGTGTGCCTCTGCCATCATCTTCAAAGCCAAATTTTCTGTTCACAGTATTTGGCCTTCAAATCTCCCCAGCAGTGATAGGAGGTCATGTCACAGGGGGAAACACTTGATATGGCCAGTCAGGATGCCCAACTTGTCAGGCCAACCTGCTGTCCAAGCATGGTGGCATTCCAAAGTACTGCCAGAAATCACAGTTTTTTGGGGTTGTTCCCAGCCAAGTGTTGAAAGTCTCCAAGGACAGAGATTCCAGCTGCTGGCTGAGTACTCCCAAGCTGTGCTCAGAGCCTAAAGGTTGTATGGAGACAGTTTGTAGGCTCTATTGCCTGTAGGAGTTCCTGAAGAGAGGAGGGAGAGAACTGTGTGCCAGAACTCCCTGGTAGCCAAACAAGGCTTAAAGAGAAGAGATAATTCCACAGACAGTAGCACATCCTTTGCATTTCCCAATTTCATTCATTTAAAATATTTTATTTCCACTTTTCTTCTGTGTTTATACAATTGTGGGGAAACATTAACACAGTTGAAAGATTACTCAGTTACATAATTGGCATGTGAGCACTATAGAATAAACATATCCACTGTCTTGTGGCCAAATCTTCAGCATTTCATGTATCTTCAACACATTCCTCACGGGTTTCTGAGCCATGTGGCTTGTCCATGGTTTCTCTGAAAATGTACAGTGCTTGTGTGCTCCTTGAAATCTAGGCAGTGCTCCCAAGTCATAGATTCAAAGTACACAAAGGGCTGTGTCCCCTGTGTGAATATGAATTCACTCACTGACCCAAGCTTGGTGACTGTGGCCAAATGTAATTAAATTCTGGACCACAAAATTATCTGAGCCCAGAGAGGCAATGAAACCTAAAGGTTTTAATTCTTCTTTTGCTGCACAGAAATCAGGCATCACAGTGCATCTTGTAAAATCAGCCTCTGCTTTAACTTACACCCAAAGGCAAAATCAAGCCTTTCATAGTTAATTAAATTCATTTTAGCGGCTTTTTAATACAAGTAATGTATGCAGCTTCTTTGTACTACAAAATGAAAAGAATGCATTTTGTTGATCTCTGGGTGGGTCTCTGCTAATTAGGTGTTACCAACTTGATTGGGTTGCATGGTTCTTTTCTCCTTTAATCTTTCTTTAATGCCAGGTTCCATTGTGAGATTATTTTTGGTTTTATATTGCGTGTGATATCTTCACAGAAAGTCAAAATTATGTTTCTTGCCCTACATTTTTTTTTCTTTTCCCTCCACTTGTTAAGCAGCCTTTTTCATGGTCTTTGAAAAGAGATTAGTATGTTCTTTTCATTTTTGTAAATACCGGTTCATCAGCCTTAGTGAGAAAATTAGTATAGCTCTGTAAGTAGTATTTGGTAGGCAAATTGCTGCCTGAACACCATTGATTTTTCCATAGCCTAGCTGAAATTAGGTTCATAAATCCAGTTTTAAGAAGCAAAAGCTGAGCTGAGAAGTCATCATCTCCTAACAATTCTCCCACTGGACTGGTAGGCAGACGTAAAATCTGTAAAAATTATTCTAAAATTAAGATAGCGTCTTAGCTGCCCAGCAGAGGATTCAGGGTCCTACCTTAGATATGCAAATTTGAAACTTTTGACTAGTGGTGTTTATTTTCCTCACCAAAATGACAGCTTTTGTCTTTCAAAAAGCAAAGCTAAGAGCATATAGTGCAGGTAATTTTTACCATGTAACAGTCCCTGGAAAGACTGAAATATGAAAGCATGCCAATTATTGTGAAGGTTTAATTAACAAATTTTCCTTGTTAATTCAAGTTGTGCTTCACTTCTGTGGAGTCTCATTAGCCATGCCAACTTTCTGCCTTTTAAAACACAAATTTACCACATCTTCTGTTGTACTGCAGGTTCATTGTCCAAGATAACTAGGGAACTGGTTTGCTCTGCCATCCTCAGTCTCTGTGAGGAAACATTTCTTTATATGAATGGTTTGCCCAATGAATGTTTTTACACAATTCCTTCGTGTACTGTGAGGATGATCCACACTTTGTCCAGCTGCGGTGCCAAATCTACGTCCTCTGATCCTATTTTCTACCAGATCTTTTTATGGGATAATACCATTGATGCTTCCTGGAAATTCCTTATTATAAAAGATGGTAGAAACACTTGTCTCAGGGCAGGCTGTGGATAGTGCTAACTGTTGGAGTCTGAGGCATAGACTGTGCCCTTGTCTCTGATACCTAGCTCTGACATCCAGGAAAACACTGAATTTCATATAGCACCATGAAAATAACTGTTAAAATTAAATAGAAAAGCTAAAAGTGTAAATGTGTAGATTAGAAAGTTTTCTTAAGTCACTGGGTAAAAAAGTTAAAGTTTAGAGTATAAGCTAGTTTAGAAAACAGAAGACAAGATAGAGGATTTAAGGTGTTGTCTCTTTTCCTCCTTTCTTCTTCATCTTCTTCTAGAGGTTTTTGGGTAGTAATAGGTGATTGGATAGAGAATTCCACAGTGCAGCACACAGGTGTTGGGTCATTGGGTCACTAAGAAAAATAATATATGTGTCTATTGTTAATTAGATTAAAATAATTTAGTTTAATAATTTATTAGTATAAAGATAAAGAGACTGCATAGTTCAGAGCCATTTCGTGCCATATGAGCCAGCTTGAGCCAAAGCTGTGGTAGGTAAACTTGTGCAGAAAGTCTGGGGAAGACCTGCCAAGTCTTTTAATTATATATTAATAAACACGAGAAACAAGAAGCTAACGAGCCTTTTGGAGTATCCTTTCTGAAACAGAACTGAAATAAGGGAAACTCCCCTTTGAGAGGGTATCCCAGAAGGGCTCAGCCCTGAAGAGACCGAGATCCCACAGCAACACTAGCAGCTGGCTGATATAGCTGGCTATTTTCACAGCCTGTTGCACCTGAAACATTCCTCATGTGGTTATAGTGGACTTGGTTCTTTAGCACCAAAAAGGCCCCATTGCCATGGCACCTATCCTGGGGGTCTTTCAGGTTAGGATGCTGGGGGAGACATGAAGCATCCCCTCCCCAGTCACTGGATAAGTTCTTGACAGCAGCTTGCCACCACATCGTTACCTCAGTTAAATCCCCAGTAAGAGGATGGGGTTTCCTCATGCTCATCCCTCTGCCAGCAGTGCTGGCTGGAGGTGTCTGAATGCATCTCATGCCCACGTGAAATTTGGCACCACCTTCATACAAGGGTGAATAATTGACAGCTCTGGGGAGAGTGATGACGTGAGCCCTGCCTGCAGCACCTCATGAAGGTGAATATTTAATCCTATGCACACAGTGCATTTAACCCAAATCTGCACTGATTTTGCCAGGTTAACTACTGATCTACAGCAGACATGCAGAACAAAATTTTACAGCCCTCTTGGGTGTCATTCATTTTCATCACTATTGTGCTTATTAAAATGCAGTTTGCAAGTGGTCTCGTTCATGAATTAGAAATATGATGGTTGCCTTGTATTGGGATTCAATTAGCAGCTGGATAAGTGACTGCTGTATCTAAAGCTACAGAATTTAGTGGTGTTTCTTCTGTGATACCTGTGATATATGCACTGAAGCTAAGCAGTATGATTTATTTAAGCTTTTCACCTGCAAGTCTAAGGGCAGTGTCTCTGGCATAGTCTGTAGTATAGAACATAACTGCTTAAATGGATTTTGAATGACTAGATAAAAGTGCTTTCATTGTTCTTTGTATATCTCAATTAGAGTGCAGTCAGAGAAAGACTGTGAGACTCTCAGTAGCTATCAGTTTAAGTGAGGTGAAATAGCCCTGTGTCCTTTATTTTCTTCCCTTTTTGCTGACAATTTGTAAACAAGAATTTGGGGTACTAAGAAGAAGACATCTGAATGTTGAAGAAGCTGGGAATCTGTGTATTGAAAGAGGAGCCAAGTAAATTCAAAGACACTTAAATTTCTGCAGGGCCTGGATAGTTTCACATGTCTTTACTGGAACACAGATCTGTGTTATTTTAACTCTTTACTGGAGATGAGGATGCAGACATTCCTGCCACAAGATGCTGTGTCATGATCACACTCATTTGTAGCTTCAAAAGTGAGTCTGAGGTTGACCAGGCTCAGGTTGGTGAAAGCATCTTCCAGACCCCCAGAAGGGGATATCCTCCAGATGGAGAATGAAGAGCAGCTTTGGCAGGACTAGAGGAAAAGCTGGACTTGTTTGGTCTCACTGGACCTGCCCTGTAAATAGAGGGGCATCTTCTCTTTTCTCTGTGCCAGCCAGTTGGCAGTATTTGCAAGAAGAAATTTCCTAATTAGGACTTTTAAAATTAAAATATAGATATTTGTATTACAGCAGTTTAAAAGAAGCAATTATGGACAGCGAATCTGCAAAGTGATCTCTGTCAAGGGGAGCTGTAAAGCAAGGTCTTGCAAAGGATGTTTATTGATGGAAGAATATTGAATGGAAGGCTGGAAGTTGTGACCTAATGGTAACATAAGGATGAAAGCAGTAAGAAAAAATGAACTGTGAATAAAGTATGCATTTCTTAATTAAATTTGAGGGGAAAATATCTTCCTGAGTCTTAGCTTTCCCAGACTCCACAGTCTGTTTGTGAGGAGACAAGGAAAAGGACTTGTGCTCCTACCTAGATTATTTAATTGAGGCTGCTGGCAGAAAAGCTTCAGTTGCATCTGATTGTAGAACTGATTTTTGTTTCCCTTGAGAGGATGATTAATGTCTACAGGAAAACAGAGTTAGAGAAATGTATATTTAATACTGGAACAACTGGCTGAGCATACTGGGTTTCACATGTCTGTAAAATTTTATGTAAGTTTTCATATTTTTAGTGACCCCAAAGTCATGTTCTGTGTAAACCCAGTGTTCTGGTTGTGGGACAGCATGTCTACTCAGTTATACTGTGGGCAGATGCTCTTTTGAAGGCTTTCTTTCAAATGAAGCTTCACTTTTCTTTTTGTTTTCATTTATTTTTGCCCCATTTATCTGCTTTTTAGAAGGGAAAGAAGATTTTTTTTTAAGACTAATTCTAGAAATTTTGAAAAGTTTTCAACTGATTTTATATGTTTTGTTGACTGATTTAATTCAAGTTTGAAAGCCACATGCAAGCCCAGTATCAAAGACTGTTTAGAAACAAAGTCTCTGTAAATCTGTGCTTCATAAGATACTTTATTTTTCTAAAGGTGTTTTTTTGTGTCTGAAAACAACAAAAAAAATCTCAGTATAGTAGGAAGGAGAGTTGGTTAATTATTTTCAGACCTGATTGGAACAAATAGTTATGTATATATGTAGTTATGCATAGACTTTAAATTCAGAGCAGATCCTCAAGATCCTGTTTCACTTTCTATACCACTTTGGTAGTGTTTCTCTAATTCTGCTTATTTTAAGGATGACAAGTATTTAACAGATTGCATGATCAGTGCAGCAGGGTGAAGATGAACTTTATTTCCATAATACAACAGAAACAAGTTGTTCCAAATTAACTCCTTTCCTTATCAGAATGCATTTCAAGCCACTGTGTCTGGCTCTGCAACACTTAAAATGGAATTAGTTTTCTTAATGAAATTCTCAAGACATGTTCGCATCCACAGCTGATGAACTCTAAATATTGAAATATATTTGGAGGACATTTTGGCATGTCTAAATGTTCTAGCTTTGCACCATCAGTTATATGTTGGGGTTTTTTTTCTGCTGCAATTATATTTACTAACCTACAGATCTTTTTACCTTTAGAGTATCTGTCAGTATAGTAACCAGCCAAGCATTTGAAATCCTGAACAGTTTTGCAATGAAGGGAGCTTTAATGAAGCTCAGCTCTGTTACAGTTTCTAAGTAGGCTGTAAAATCTCTCTCATTTTGGTCCAGCTACTTGCCATTTTTTAATTGAGGATTATGATTATACAAGAGGCTTAGTCTCAAAAATATCTTGTTAGATGTTATGAATTGAAAACAAAAAGCACCCCCAACCAATGAACCAAAAACCAACAAACACACACACCCAAAACCAGCAAACAAACTCCCCCCAAAAAAACCAAAACAAAACCAAAAAGCACCCCTCAAAAAACCAAACCAAAATTATAGTTTCAGAGAAAGCAGCAGATAAGAAACAGGATCTGAGACAGGTACAGAGTTACAGGCTGAAGTGATGCTTTTCTGTTTCTGATTTTCCTTGTCACAGCTTGGGGTCTTACAGTTGCAGAGCTTTGTGTGAATGACATTCCTGTGATTTTAAACTGAGAGAACAGGGGGTGTGAGGTGTACCAGTGCTGTGAATCAGCAGAGGGCACTACGTGCCAATAAACCTGTGTGGCTGTGAATTAACATGCATTGACAGCCTCGGTGAAGTGAGCATCAGTCCAGGGTTTAGATGGTTTAGCTGAGGGAATATCAGTGCTCAGCGAGAGCTGACTTTATTTATAAGATGTTTATACTGTGCTATGAAAAATGCATGGATCATTGTCAGCAGGGGCTTCAGTTCACCGTGCTGCATCTCACTCTGGCACTACCTGGGTACGTAGTGTTTAGGGGAGCCTGAAGTTGTCCTGGGCCTGCAGAAGCAGGTTTTCTCCTGAGAATCCTACTCTGCATTGAGATCCTGATATTTCCTGGCAGTCCTTTCTCAGCTAAGCATTCCCTCACTGTCACATTCATGGGAGAAGGTGCATGAGATCTGGTCCCTGCGCCCTCCTGAGTGCTGGGGCTGATATTCAAGAGGCTACTGATATTCAGTTGTCATGTTGTGGGATTTTTTCCCCCTGTAATAACCCATTTCTTATGTCAGCTATGTGACCTGAAACAGACCTGATGCATAAAGGAATCTTATTTCTGCACGACTTACACAGGTCCATCATAACTCAGCCAAGTGTTGGTTTACGTGGAACAGATGGCTGAGAAAAAAATCTATGGGGAATTGTAAAGTTTGTGACAAACACCAGCTTTCTCATTTCCCTGCTGGTTTATTCCTGGGACAGCTGGGTTGCACAAGTTTCCCCCCTTTAGTTTCAGCTTCTTCAGTGAGCTTTAGCCCTGCTGCAGCAGCAGCCTCTGTGAGCAGCGAGTGATCCATGCAACGGCAGGCAGATGTGCAAGCGCTGATGCTGCTGTTGCGGATTTTTGAAGATGTGCAAGTGGCATCATGAAACCATTTCTAAAATTTTATATGCAAATAAAAGAAGGGCAAGAAATACTTCTGAGCATCATAGAACTGGTGTTGAAATAGCATGTCAAATGACTGGAAGGGATGGTTATTGTTGACGGTTTTATACAGCTCTGATTTAGGTATAAAAATATTTGAAAAGGAAATGTTTTGTGCATCTTGGGACATGCAAGTGCCTTGTTATTCTTTAGAGATTACACACCACCAGGAGGCACAGAGAATGCTATTCCTAGCAAATAAGCAAATTTTGCCCAAATACAAGAAAAGGTTTTGTGTTTGCAAAAATGCAAATTCAGCACAAGTGAAGCTGAAATGTTTTGGTTTGCTGGTAGCTACTCAGAGCCATCTGTAGTCTTTCTTTGCTGCTGCTATTTTTGCTTCTGTGCAGAGCCTAGTCTGGCAGTCTCTTCTCAAACAAAATTCTGATTGACAGCTCCTGGAGTTTTGTTTGTGCATGAAATAAGGATCAGGCCTTAGGAGATGCCTTAGGAGCTCTTGAAAGTAACTTTCACAACAAGCTCGCTACCTTTGATGGCTGTTTTTATTTTTTTTTCAGGGAGAAGTTTGTTCCTGTTCTTTATGAGACTTACCACCCCAGATTCCTACACAAGAGACATACCCAAGGTTTTCCTTTTGGCAGTTCAAATGCAGTGAAATAGAAGAACAGTAAAACAGAAATATGGTCTGTGTGTCTCTTAGCCACGCGCTCATGAGGAAGCACTGCTGGGAATTCACAGGACTTGAATTAACTCAGAGGGGATAACTGGCTTAGGATTGCCTCTGGCAGACCAGGAAGCTCAGAACAAAATCAATAATTAGAGTAACCCATTCTGATGCTGTCCTGGTTTTCTTGAGCACAGCAGTATGCTTGTTTCATAAACCTAAATTTGGGAAACTTGAAGCCAAACTGTTAAGCTCTGGCTTTGGAATATTTATAATGAAGGCTCCAGAGTTCAGAAGAAGCCACAGTAAAATTGACTTCTTGAGGCCACAGGCCCAGTTGTGGAATTCTAATGTGCCCCAAAAGGCAATTTCCAACATGGTTCAGATGTTATCACCTGGGGCAGGAGAGGTTTTGCTCTTCTCTCACAGCCCTTTGGCAGCCACATATGAATTGATGTATGCCCTGCTATAAATTGATTCCGTGTGAAGAGATTCCATAATAATACCCAGATGTTCATGCTGGGACCAAATGCCTCTAATGAAACAAACTTTTTCGGTTCATCTCCATCTACAGGGATATATTTTCCCGATTCATGATTTTGTTTTCCTGAATCCAATATTTTCATACAGTTGAGCACAAAAGATGCAGAAATGCACTTTGGTTTCATGCTGAATAAAAAAAAAAATAAAGACAAGCCTCTATTTTCTGGGTGAACATGTGCCATAATATCCATCCTTAAATTGGAAGTGCTAGGTTTTCAACTTTGGTGCCTCGTGCACATGAAGTGACCGGAGATGTACTCTAGCTGTGACAGAATTTCTGATTGAAAACTTAAAAAAACTGTATTTTGGCATTGTAAAAAACATAATTTATCCTCCAAAGCACTGCAGAATTAATTTGTTGCCTTGTAGCTACTTCTTTTCCATTTACCAAAGAATTAAATACTTTCCTCTCCATTTTGCTTTCTTCCTAACTGTCATTGCCTTGGTGTTTTTGACAAGGATTCCATTGGAGACTTCTGTCCATAAAGAATAGGTGAAAAAACAGTTTCTTCTTCAGTTTCTCTGACCTGTTTGGGAATTTTGTGAACTAATTTTCTCTTACTCATAGGTTTGATGTTTTTCTTGCTGATTCTGAGTATCCTTCTCTTTGAATTAAAAGTCCTCAAAGGTATTAGCCAGTATTTTTAGAAGTTATATCTCATTTTGTTATTTCCAGACCAAGTTTTGAGTCTTTCAGGATCCCTTTGTGCCCTTTTACTGTATTTTCTGGTGCCTGCAGACACCTGAAAATTTGAATAATGTGCTCTCTGTCCCTTCTTTCCCTGTGTTAATAAAGAGACCAAATCAAACCTGACATTTCTTTGAGTAAGTGGTCTTTGGATACTTCTCTTCAAAAAGACACTGTTGTTGTTGTTGTTACTTGGTTATAAATATTAAATCTTGGTGCAGTATGATTTTGTTAAGCCAGTGTAAATACTTTTTTAATGATGGACTGGTGTGGTAGTGCCTCAAATATCTACTAAAAGTTAGTACTTCTGCTGTTTGACATTCATGCTCACACAGTGCACACTTAAATACATAATTTAATATAAATTTTGAAAAATCAGCTGTGGCATGCAATATGGCCTCTATTAGTTATCTATCTTATGGACTCCACAATGCATTGTGAAAAAAAAAAAGTACCCACATAAAGCTAATGAGTCTTTCTTTGTGAATTTTTAAAGCTATTAGGCTGCCATCCATATAGTCAGCCAGGGAAATCCCATGTAAATAAAACAGCTCTACAAATTACCCATTGTCTTCCACTCTTAATTAAGCTAGACTTTCTGAATATCTAGTAATGGAGATTTAGATACAAAAAATCTGACTATTAAATATGGAATTATGTAATTAGGATGTTGGTATTGATCACAGTGTCCCACCCTAATTTACAGCTAGGGGTCTTGGACTGGAACAATAAGTCTAATTAGTAAATGCTACATTTTCTGCAGGGCTAGTAATTTTTGGGTTACCTGAAACTATTTTTTTTTAGCATACAATAAAGCTTATTACAACTACTTTTTCCTGATTTCTAAAGGAAAAAAAAAAAAACAAAACTGCTAAATGCAATTAAGTGTTTGCATTAAAAGTTTGGTGGGAAAAGGAAATAAATAAATGAATAAATGAATAAATGAATAAATAAATATCTCCTTTTCAGTAGCAAATAGACAAATTTTTTTGCTGTTGTTTTTTGACATCAGTCAAACAGTGCTGTTTAATCTCATTTTATTGCTCTGATATTAGTGACTCTTCTGCAGGGTGTTAGTTTGGTTGCCCAGAAGTGCTGAATAAGAGGCTTCAAAGGTAAAGTATCAGTTCTGCACTGACTTGATCAAGTGTGACTTGCTAATTCAGCTGTGTATCACACCTAAATTGCACATCCAGAATAACCAGAATAACCACACACAGCTGGTTTCCCATGTTCATGTTCAGGTAACCTCTGGGTATTTCTGAGGATGGAAGACCACACAGCTTCTCTGGGCAATCACTGCCAGTGTTCAGCTACCCTCATGGTAAAAAAGCATTTCCTGATGTTCAGAAGTCTTGTGTTTCACTTTCTGTCCCTTGTCCTGTGTCCTGCACACACACACAATGCCCCATCAGAAGCTGTCACATGGATTGATTAAATTTGTGCTTTTTGTGAACACTTAGCCTTTTGGTGCCGCTTCCCACTCCTGGAACCCATTATTATGGTTATCTTTTGGGGGGGTGTTATGATTCTTTTGTTTGTTTTTCGTCTTGTAGGGTAAATCTTACCCCTTTAAAGGCCCATTCCCTCCCATGTGGAATCCCTTGGCCTACCTGGACTACAACAACCTATGGAGGACCATGGATGAAATGGGGAAGGAGGTATGGCATGAGGCACTGCAGCTGAGTCAGCTCAGCTTGTCTCCACGAGGGGCAGAGGGAAGGGATTAGGGTGCAGACAGACAAAGCTGCTCTGGCTTGAACAAACCCAGTGCTGGCAAGAGCAGCCACACGTTTTGGTACACACTGATGGCCAGAGCACATCTGAGAGTGGCCTCCTGGCAAGCTCTTCTGACTCCTGTGCTGCTGAGGCTGTCTGCACACATCCCTTTGTTTTTCTGGTTATGGGAATGTCAAGTTTTATGCCTGTGATGGATTTTTACTGCTTTTCCTGATGATTTGTAACTAATGTTTTAAGAGGCTTGCAGAACTTAAACATTTGCCCTTTTCTACCCTGAAATTCAACTTGTCTGTTCTAGTTTGTTACCGATTTTCCATTGACTGAGCTACAAAATTTGAGACTCTTACTTGTCGAGATAAATATGAGAGATATGGAATAACTTAGAGACATTTATTACCTCTAAAACTGTTCTCTATTTTTTAATCTAAAAAAAAAGAATGTTAAAACAAGCAAACAAAAAATAACCCTCCCCTGAAAGCATTCTCTGTTAAGTTCACTGTGTTACATGCCAGAAATCTTCAGGCTGAATTAACATTTAAAGACAAGATTATTTGTATTTCTTTGCCACTCTTTCACTTGCTGATAAATGCTTTTCTTTATCTCTCCTTAGATTCCCAATGAAGCTCCATGGAAGGCTCCACATGCAGAAGAATGGGACAAAATGACTATGCAAGATTTCATAGATAAAATATGCTGGACAAAGTAAGAAATGTTTTTTTATATGAAATATAATAGCTTACATTTATATACTTTAGAGCTCCAAATAAGCATTACTGCTTTGCAAACAGGTATAGCTATCACCAAAATACAGCCCTTTTAAAGAAAAGGGGTGAGAAAGTGCTGTAATAATGGACCACAACACCTGTCAGCACACTCAGTAGATTCTGATACATTTCCTTAACTTTTTAGGCAAAAATAACAATAAAAATAAAGTATATTTGGGAAGGGTTATTTCTGAAGAGATGGGTAGTACCCTAATCTGTTATGGGCACTTCCCTGCTCTTTACTGTGTGTTTAGCCTTTAAGAGGAAAATGTTATGGTTGCAGCAGGTTTTTGAATCAAACTCTTGATGGAACAATGCACATTTATTCTGTGCTGGGCCAGCTGATTTTACCAAGGTGCTATAAAGATAACCTTTGTCTTTCAGTAGCACTAAATCACTTTAGCACTCATCATTCTATTGTTTAGCTGTCGCACTATATACCACCCAGGGAAACTGAAAATGCTTCCTGTTTTTAGGTATACTTCAAGGCAATTTTTCTTTACTTGCCATTCAACAGCAATTTGATTGTTTTTCTTCTCACTGAAGGGGGGGAAAAAACCCCAAAAACCAAAAACAAACCATGAATTCTGGTTGCTGTAGAGCAGATTGATTTCTACAGCAACCTCTTCAGAACTGCTGAGCACCCAGCGCAGGGCTGCCAGGAGCTGGAGCTGGGTGAAGAAAACCTGTTAGTGCCCACTACAGCTGGTGCAGCCAGTGACATTTTTATGGGGCAATTTTATGGCTTCAGGCAGCCTCTAGAGAGCGACACAGCCTTTGTGGTTCGTGTTGGACAGGCTGTTGTCCCAACACTTGGAGCCTTCTGGTTCAGAGTTTTGCTTCCATAAGGGTGACAATTGAACAGAAGCCTATAGAAAACCTTTCTCATTTGTACCATGGCCCATTCTGACTAAAACCAGATGGAAATGTGTGCTGACAGCTGTGCTGAGCCTCAGACAGGGTGCAGCACTGCGCAAGGGAGCAAAACACCACACACTGGTGCTCACTCAGTATCCAATAGCTCATGTGACCCCAGTCATGTTTTTTCCAGCTCTGATGGAATATAAGACTTGACATTTTACCTGAATATTGGCATCAGCTGAAGATGCTTTTCAGATTTTATATGTGCATCTTGGCTTGATTTGCTTGGTTTGTTCAAGATTGAGGTAACATGCTGCAGAAACTTCCCACCCTGGCAGGTAATGATCCAGAAGGGCAATCTTCTACTCTTTCCTCTTATCTAACAGACTGTACAGGTTTGCTTTTGGCTAGAGCTGTGTGCTGGAAATATCCTGAGTGCTCTTGGCTGAAATCATACTGCCATTTCTAGATAAAACATCAGGAACTGAAAAGCAGTGGAAGAAGGTGGTAAAATCTGGTAGAAGGTAACCACAACGTAATAGCATCTGCTTATAAAATATTAATAAATACATTAATTATACATTTACATACATTAGGCAAAACATCTCATAGAGAGTTTTTTACAGTATGTGTTTATACAGATGAAAAACTCACAAAAAAAATTCTGTATTATTTTTGGCTGTCAAGAATGAATTCAGAATGCACCCATTTTTCAGAAAATGGATCGGCTTTCTACTTGAGTGGGACTTTGCATTTTTTGGAAAGAAAGAAGATGCTTTTTTCTATATAGATCTAGAGCTCTTTGAAATACCATGTTAGAATTACTTTTTTTTTTTTAAAGTTTGAAGACTTAACCAAAAGAAAGAAGCAACCAGAAGTGAATTCTGCACTGGCTTTGATGCCTTACACATGAATTATCTGTAGAATCTTCATCCCTATCTCAGTTACAATGCAGTTAAACTGAGCAGCTTCTGGTCCTGTTCATGTCTCTTTAAACTCCTCCTCAGAGTGAAGGCAGAGGGAAGTATTTATTTGAAACAGGAGGAATATTTCCCTGAACATGAATTAACTCTGTCTTAGTGCACCCCAAAATCTTGTAGAGGCATATACAGTAATTTGCAGTAGAGCTGATATGAAAGATGTTGCAGGAAATAAAGCAGTGATCCCTTTTCAGACACAGATCAACTTTCTGCTTCTGTGCTCATTGCCACTGGACACTTTAAAATACTGAGTTGAGCTACCAAAATTATCCTTTCACTTCCTTTTTCTTCCAGACTCTGGCATGAGTGATGTCTCTTCTGCTATGGCTTCCTACTTATATTTCTTTCCTTGTTGTGTTCCAGCTGCAAAACTCTCCCTGGGCACAGCAGAGGATTGGGCAGTGAACAGATGCTGACTAATCCATACGTTTTTAAATAATAGATAGTTAGCTTAGAAAAGACCTCCTTTTTTCCCATGGGTTTTGAATAGTAACTCTGTGCTGTGTTCTTGAGGGGACAGGCATTCAGCAGGGGCAGACAGAGCTGTAGATCTGGTTTGTGACCCAGGAACTGGGGACAGGGTGGTTTTGGAGTCCAGTGAAGACAGGAGGACTTGCTGTGCTTTATCCTGAGGCTAGGATGACAGCCTAAATTTGCATTAGTAGAATAAAGTGATATAATCTTGGGCTTTTGTGTCTCTCAATGCCCTATTTTCTCTGGAATACAGGAGTGTTTCATTAATATTTTTTTTTCAGGATTACTTGAAAAATGTTGCATAAAAGGAATTGATAATTCCTCACTTCAGCTGAAGGAATCCTTTGCCCCCACAGAGGAAGAGAAGGTTGCCAAAGAAAGGCTCCTGCCTACTCAAGAACAGTCTTGTCAGCATTATTCTGTTTTTAGATTAACTAGCTCTCTTGTCCTTGTTGCAGAGCTGCCAAGAGTTTTGCAACTCTATTTGTGAATGTGGATGTCACTTCTGAACCCCACGAGGTCTCTGCCCTTTGGTTTTTGTGGTACGTGAAGCAGTGTGGGGGCACAGCAAGAATATTCTCAACGACCAACGGGGGACAGGTACTGTCACCTCCTGCAGCTCTTGGCAGGCCCTGCTTTAACTTCATCCTTTTGCTGGTTTATTTTAGTCCACAGACATCCATGACTTTTGAGACAGTAGCACACTGATAACTAGTTTTATTCATTTCCTCTTTAACCTGGATCTTGCAAAACTAGTGTTGAAGATTGCTGCCTACTGAAGGCATCGTCCCCAGGGATCAGAGGATCTGTATCTGGCTTTTTTTTGGATACAGATTAAAACATGTGCTTAACATATTTATCCATGTTGAAAAGAGAAAATTTTACTTATGCTTATTTCTGTCATGAGGCTGAAGGCATCCTTAGCACTGCAGAAGCATTTAATGGAGATGGCAATGTCAGCTGCAAGTTAATACTGAAATTGTAGCCTAGAGCTAGGTTCCTAAGATGCAAATTTCTGAACATTAACACCATTAAGATTTTAAAATCAGTCTAAAGAAAATTAACACCCCTGCTTAAATATGGTATTGCTTTGAAATGTTTGCAATCTGGTACATTAGAGCTGCTTTTGCATTTGAAGAAAGTAAAGACTGTTAACAGTCTTCTACTTGAGAAGTACAAATTTCACTAATTGTGTTAGAAAAAGATATATTTTTAGAAATGCTAATTATTTAATCATAAATAAAAATGCAAATACTTTAATCACATGAAAATGCATAATTATGCATAGATAAGCAATTACAGTAGATAAATTAAGTATGTTTAATTAAATACTATCTGAATTCTGTATTATGTTAGAGATGATTTGAGTTTAAGTTGGGTTGAATTACGTACTGCAGCAGACGTTTTTGATGTGAGCTATGTTACTTCTTACATTTTGTTATTTATTATGAAGATCAGGTTTCCTGCTTCTGCTGCACAGAGCTCTGCAGGGATGAGTGAACTCAGAGAAAGGTTTGAAGGTTTAAGCACTTTTCAGAAGTCTTGCTGATTCACACAGGCCTGTAGAATCTTTTTGGGGACCACATTTGGAGAAGGGATTTTCTTATGAGATTACTATTACTTTTAGTTTGACTAGAGTTCAAATGGTGGTCAGATATGGGAAGGATTTGAGAAGCTGATGGAAGGAGAAAGTAAAATGGGTACATTTCCAGGTGAGAGTGCAAAAATTCCCCGAAATGTTTTGATAACAATGGAAGAAGGGGGCGTGTTTTGAATGCCAAGAGAAATGCTTGTCGCGGTACACGCTCCGTAAGCACTGCTCTGCTGTGCTGTTGTTTTTGTGCTTCAGGAGAGGAAGTTTGTTGGGGGCTCTGGGCAGATCAGTGAGAAGATCATGGAGCGCCTGGGGGGGCGGGTGAGGCTGAGGAAGCCGGTGGTGCGCATCGACCAGTCGGGGGACAGCGTCATCGTGGAAACCCTGGACCATGAGTTGTATGAGGTAATGGCATGTCCACTAAGAAATCATTAGTGGTGGGATGGGTGGCTACAAAACCTTTGGCTTCTCCTTTTTGACTTCTCCGAAGCCCTGTACGAAAATGCAGCAGAGATTTAAGTGACTGTGACAGAAAGTCACACGTTCTCGTTGTCCTGAAGTAACAGTAGTGTAGGAGCTTTAAAGTGATGCCTAAAAGCAAAGTGTGGATTCAGACTTTTCCTTTCCTGGCATCTCTTTGTGTTCAGTTGCCTTCTGAATTAGAGGGTAATTTGTAAGGTGTAAAATGTAATTTAGCAACAAACTTTCAGTGAAAAACATTGCAAGCTTGGTTTCCAAGTTGTAACAGAGTCCAGATGGAAGGGAGACAAGTGGACTCTTAGGGCACAGCACTTTCTTTTAAACACCAGGGGAAGGGCTGCTGCCCATCATTGGAACAGATGGCTGTTTATGTAATGATTGTTTGCTATCTAATGAGCAGGATTTTTTGAGGGTTTAGTTTTGCAATTCTTACGCTAAATGCCAAAATTGCTTCACAAGATACACCCTGCAGCCTCCCCAGATGTCCGCTAAGACCATTAGAGCAGTATACTTGTGCTGAAGTAGGGGAGGATGTATTTGGCTTATGGATAATTTCTTTTCCAGTGCAAATATGTGATCAGTGCCATTCCCCCAGCTCTTTGTCTGAAGATTCATTTCAACCCACCTTTGCCCCCAATGAGGAACCAGCTCATCAACAGACTCCCCATGGGCTCAGTCATCAAATGCATCGTGTACTACAAGGAAACTTTCTGGAGGAAGAAGGGTATTGCATTTTAATTGAAAGGAACAGTAGTGACAGAGAGAGGGAAGAGAGTACCTGGCAACAGAACAGACTCTTTGTTCAGAGCATGCTAAGCCTTAGAAGGAGACTTCATATTCTTCTATGCCATTTTTGCCTTCCCCTGTGAGAGAAACTTGAGAGGCTGGTTGAGAGGAGAGGGTGGATGAGGGAATAAAACAATGAGGCAGTCATGAAGGGAGAGTTCATGCCTGTTGCTTGTTGCCTTGGTTGTTCTGCTGTCCTCTCCTTGAGTGGCACCTGGGTATGAGATGAGCCTCTCTCACTTGTACAGGGATGTAAAGGTACAAGTGATGTGTGATGGCTGGTTCTGTAAAAATTCTGCTTTCTGGATGGACTGGTCAGCATTGATTGAAGGTGTCTTCACACAGCCATCCTCAGCTGGCCTAGTCATCCTGGGCTCCTCTAACATGCTGAATGCTTCCATCATGACTCCTCTTTGGAATTTACTGAATCCAAGGCAAACTGCAATGCAGTAACATCCACTTCTCATTATTGGCTATAATGAGGCCACATCTGTTTGCCTACAAATATAGTCCACCCCCATCTTTGTAAATGAACTTGAAGGTTCTGGATCCTGTCATGTGCTGGCTATTAGTCTTGGGATGGATTAGCAGGAGGTGACTGAGTATTTTACAACTTCTTGTAAGCTCCTGCATTTTGATTCATGGATCCTGACTGCTTTTCCACCTTGTTCTTGCCAGGGTATTGTGGTACCATGATCATTGAAGATGAGGATGCTGCAATTAGTCTAACACTTGATGACACTAAGCCTGATGGCAGCTTTCCTGCCATAATAGGGTAAGGGAGGACAAAGAAAGTGTCTTGTCTAGTTAATGCTTTTTATTTTGTCTTAGAGGAAAGAATTGAAGTAGAAAACCCAATACTTTTGAAAGAAAATACTTTAGAAATAATTAAAAGTGGAGTTTCTCAGTGCATGGTGATGTTTTATGATTGTTTTACTTCAGAATTTTCCTCTGTGATTTCATTGCCAGTTTAAAAACTTAAATTCTCTCTTTCTCCTTTTTATCACCG
Source organism: Pseudopodoces humilis (assembly GCF_049639895.1). Classification (NCBI taxonomy): domain Eukaryota; kingdom Metazoa; phylum Chordata; class Aves; order Passeriformes; family Paridae; genus Pseudopodoces; species Pseudopodoces humilis. The sequence continues at coordinate 6,375,667 of NC_142201.1, forward strand.
TTATCTTTTGCCTCTGTGTGTGGCAAAGTACAAACTTGGAGAAGAGGAAAGGAAAGAGAAGAAAAAAGAGAATGATTGCAAAAATGTAAAATTTTCTCCAAGTACTTCAGTTCTTTAAATGAAAATTTGTTTTCTAGAATGAAATTTTATTTTGTTCTGGTTATTTTAGCAACCAGAGACTATGATCAGTCTTAAAAGTTTTATTAAAAAATGATTTCCAGCTCAATCCCAGGTTTCATATCATTGCTATATGTCTGGATAAAATTAAAGTAATTGGGAAACAGCTCATGCAAATATTCTAACATGAATTTCAGAGTGGTTCCTTCCTAAATGAGTCCTGCAAGCAGCAGGTAGAGCATTATGCAGAGAAATGAAATGGATGTTTTTATTAGAGGACCTAAAGCTATTACTGTGAATCACAGCATCCCATCATAAGTTATTGGCATTTTAAATAATGCAGGAAATGTAGCAGCATAATGGGGATAAATTGTTTGTGGTCTTACAGCTTCATTCTTGCTCGGAAGTGCAGAAGATTGACAGGTCTCACAAGAGAAGAAAGGTAAGTACAAACCCTGGAGATCTGTGTGGAATTCAAGTTAAAATTTTGTTTAAAATGACCAGAGCAGGAAAAAAAATGCCCTGATTTGAAGGAAGTTGTCTGTAACTTGTGCCAGTAGGCAGACACTAAGGAAGAAGATACCTTGATTTTGGATGAACGACCCACGAAATTCCCACATAGCTCTTGCCCTTTTGAAACTCTCTGTCCTGGTTCTTGTTTTCCCACAAGGCTTCTCTGTTCATGTGGCTCTTGCTAAGGAACAGCTCTAAGGTGCTGAATATGAAAGTAGTGTAGATATTCTGCTGGAAATTGTGCAGGACCAGCCTCCTCCCTCCACTGCTGCCTCCCTGGCTTCCTGCAGGTGCCCTGAGCTCTTGGAAAGCTTGTCAGAAGGGAAAGGTTTGCCCTCTGTGTTTGATTTTATCTTTCTTTTCTGTTCACCCTGGAGGGCCCTTTCAGTATCTGTAACTTCATGCAACTTGAACCTGGAGCTGCCACGAGCAAACTTCAGCATCATGAAGGGATCAGACAGCTGCACCCTCAGTGTGGGGAAAAAAATGCCCTTCAGGCACAGATGAAGGTCATTTTACTGTCTTGAAACAAATCTCTGCATGGAGTAGTGCTCTTTGGTATATTACTGAAATAGAATTTATAAAGTAATGATTTTTTTATTTTCCATCTCACTGATTCACTGTATCTGATTAAATCAAAGCTGCAAGTAGAAACTGTGGATTGTGAGGAGAGCCTTGGTTTGACAGGGAGAAAATGCATTTGATTTTGAGGTATGATAAAGGAACACTGTGCCCAAGTAAACATTTTTACAGTAATAGCTGGTCTAACTAAAGATGCAGTCATCTCAGATAGTCTGGCAGTCTGTGGATAATGGTTCTAAATGGAGCTGTTTATGTCCCAGTCTTTTCAAACGACAGCCTGGTACCACAGAGCCCTTTTAATTTTGGCAGGAGTGGACAAGAACTGAGGCTTTGAGACAGAGGCCCAGCAGGTGCCAGGTAATAAAAGTCACATAGGTATTCTGAAACCCAGCATGCCCAGCATTTTGAGCCATCCTAAACACCAAATGGTGTCTTACACTGTGTGTGAATACCCTCGATACAGCTGGGTGTTTGCAGTCTTTGAGAACAGCTTTTCTTTCCATGAAATTAGGGTTGTCCTGTCTGTTTGCAAGGCATCATCCTTTTCCCTGGGCATTGAAAGCACTGCTGCAATTATCTGACTCTGCTGCTGCCAACAGCCAAGTTTTATACAAGAGTTTTGAAATCTAGCAGAATAAACCTTAGACTAGGAGGGGCTTTGCTTTGGTAAAGGATGGTTCTGAAATAGCTGGCTGTCCCCTGGTGCAGGGCTGCCTCTGGCTCCAGTGGCCTTGGCCACAGCCAGAAAAGGCAGGAGCCTGCAGCTCCTGTGCTCCCCTAGGGCACAACTCTCCTTCCAGTGGAATTGGGGGTCCAGAAGAAGGCAGAACATGAACCCAGACCTTCTCCCAGTGTACACTCATGGTGCAACCAGTTTGTGTAATTTAGGAGAGGGCTGTGGTGCTTCAGGGAGGGATCTCTTTGGAGCACAGGCTTCCTGTGACACCCTGCAGAGGGTGTACCTTGCTGAGGTGCTGTGCTCACCTGCCAACACAACCTGGGCTCTCCACTGTACTGAGGACAGGGTGAGGGTTTTGGTAGTCCTTGGCTATGAAAAGTAGGATGTAGAGCCTGTGGCAGCTATCCTAAATTGTGAATTGGAAGTTGTGGGAGAGGATGGAAATCTTTTTACAGCTAAGCCAGGCTGAAGGGAGTAAATTTCACTGCTGCCTTCCAGCTGGTCTACCCAGGCCAGGTGTCAGTGGTGAGATTGTGCCCTGCCTCTCACTGCTGTGGAGTAAGAGACCAAGAAAAGAGCTGAGTGTCTGCATGTGCATTTCTTCCCCACTGGGCACAGTGTGACTCCTAACAGGACCCAATTTTGGGAGCTCCAGGAATAACATTCCTCTTATTTAGTGCTTGTAGCAATATCACAGCTGAGCCCAAAGCCAAGAAATGAGGATTTTACTCACTGCATATTCCATGTAGTACTATTATGTTCCATGCTAGCATTAACTATAAGTCCATTAATAAGAATTTCTTTAAACTTCTCTGGAAAAAAGTGGAGATCTTGCAGGGAGACCAGCAAGATGCAAAGATTGTTCTTTCTAGGGGTAATGTCCTCAGTGATTGATTTATCTTGATACAATTCAATCCTTTGGAAACTGCTGGTTTGGTTTTTGTTTTGTTTGCTCATTTGGGTTTTTTTCTTGTCAAATAATACCCCACTACTGGTGAATAATTCCTTCCAATGTCTACACTTCTTAAGAGTCTGAAGATGCCCTTGACCTGAAGCTTATTATTTTCCTTTGCACAGCTAACTTAAACTAAGTAATCTGTGTTTGCAATGTACTCAGCACACAGCTGTGAACTTGCACATTTGTGGAGCCCTGCAGTTGGCCACAAGTGACAATATCTGCCTGTCACTGGTATGCCATTTCCAGGCTCCCTGGAGAGTCTGCAAGTCATTGTGGAAAAAGGACAGGGCACAGGCAGGTCTAGAGGGGTCTTTCTCATCCCTGCCATGGTGCTGGGAGGAGCAGAAGCAGATGGGTCCCAAGGTGATGACTCGCTTTCCTGTGGAGCCCTGTGGTGTTTCTGACCTGTCCTGAAAGGAGGAATCGATGGCATTTCTGAGAGGTGGTGGGCAGACCTCAGCAGGGGCTTGGCTGGGTCCTGCTGTTGAAATGGTTTTGTTCTGTTCAGGCACTGGGTAGGTGCTGGTGATCTGCAGGGCACAGTGCTCGCCACACTTAGGGAGAAATTGGGAAATCATCCTTTTCCTTATGGCAGTTGCTGGATTTGTGTCACCCCTGAGTGCAGAGGAATGTTCATATTCAGATCCTGGAGCTCTCTGAGCCTTCCTGGCCCATGAATGCTCCTGGAGCAGGCTGGCCCTTGTCCTCTGCCCCAGGGCAAAAGGAAGGGGTCGTTTCCTTTTCCCCCTTCTGCTGCTGGGCTTGACAGCTGCAAAACCACCCCAGGGCCACAGCTCTTCCTGAACTGTAGCAACCTTCACTTTCCAGCTCAAGCTCCAACCTGCATGTGAGGACACCTTCAAAGCCCTTCAAGTCATCCTGCTTCCCTTCATCCACAGCTGCTCATGGGTATAGCTGGGCTCCTGTAGAGCTGGGCTGCTTTTTACAGCAATTATGTATGGTTTCCTCATGTGCTTTTATAGCTGAAAGGGTACCCCTCACAGTTACAGAGCTGGGACTCCTGTATTTCTGTCCCCAGCACGGCTTTTTGTGGAACACTGGATTTTCTTCCACAAGTGAATGTCTTTCCAGAGCTGTGTTTGTTTTCCATAATGCTTATTTCATCCTGATCTTTTGGGAATTGGTGCAGCGTGGCTAAGAGTAAGACCCAAGGGCTTGTAGGAACAAACTTAATTGCACTTTGGGTTGGCTACAGAATGAAGTATATTCAGTGATTTATAGACTCCTAAACTTAAAACTGAGGAAATTTTATATAAACAGAAATTAAGTACTGATTCCCTGAGAGCCACAGCATATTAAGACCTGCATTTTTGTAGGAACAGACTGTAAGTTAGACTATGTGCCAAGACAAAAAAAATGCAATGCCTTACTATTTTTTTTCCTGACAGCCTGGAGACCATTTGGCTAATTTGGGGGTTTGGGCTGCTGGAGTTCTCTTAAGAGAACAGTTTGTAAAACTGCTGGAAAACCAGCACTTATGCAGCACAGGAGCTTTGGTTATTTCTAGTGATCCACAGGCTGATGAATTGGGATAGATCCTAAAAAGCTGGAACCTCAAATTAGCAGATATAATACTTGTCCTCTTAGAAGTAGGGTATATTAGAAGTGATTTGCTTTCTCTTTCCTCACACTGAAGTCTTCTGTTGCATTTGTCTCGCAGGAAGACGAGGCTGTGTGAGCTCTATGCAAAGGTGCTGGGATCAGAGGAAGCTTTACACGTAAGCACAAAATCTCTGGAAAAGGTACCTTTGGAAAAAGTATCTGCTATGGGAGCACTTGCTGCCCTCACTAGAGGAGTGGAGAGAAGATTATGGCAAGCCTTGTGCTGTGTTTGACAGTGAGGATAAGAACGAGCATTGTAAAGATTGATGAAACATTAAAAGATGTTTTTGTTGATATATTCTTGTCCTGCTCCTTGGGTGGGATTCTCAGTGCCTGCCACCATAAACCTCAGCTGCTGTCACACTTTGACAGGCTTGCTTTCCCTCTCTGTCCATGTTGTGTCTTCTTTCTTACTAGCTGTTAATTAGATCCACTGCTGCATGTGCTGGGTTGTTTTTCTTTTGCCTTTCTCTTGCCTTCTCTTCCCTGTAAATGTAAATGATTGTTAGGGTTTGTGTGATCTCACACTTGGATTATGTGATTAATGCCACTTACACTTATAAGAACAATTTTACAGGGTTAAAAGTTGTAGACACCAATCTGGAGAGCACATGATTTTCCACACAATGATACTGTGTGCAGAACCATGCAAGTGCCACACTTTGCATTTTTAACTGTGTACATTTGTACCCAATGTCACACTTTGCATTTTTAACTGTGTACATTTGTACCCAATGTCACACTTTGCATTTTTAACTGTGTACATTTGTACCCAATGTATACATTACAAGTATGACAATTATATACACCAGAGGTTAATTTTGCTTCACATGGCTCAAAGCATAAATGTGTGCACAAAGCATAAATTAACATTGACAGATTAAGAGGATTATGTTCTACAATGGTCAGATTAACTATTTTTTTAGACAGTGTATTCCTATTTTTAAAAAACTAGGGCTTATTGTGTTGTGTTCTTGCTGCATTAAGAGACATGTTAAATGTGCTCATCTTGTCAGACATTGAAATGCAACAAATGATGAGCTGTTCTTCTCTGCTCCCTCCTCAGTTCTGTTATTAATTTCCTCGTGACTTTGTCCTTTCCCTGAGTGAATTAATCTCTGTTTTACAGCCTGTGCATTATGAAGAGAAGAACTGGTGTGAAGAGCAGTATTCTGGGGGCTGCTACACAGCCTACTTCCCACCAGGCATAATGACTCAGTATGGAAGGTACAGTGTCTATTTATAGTGGGCTTTGGAGTGGTAAGATAAGACCAAGTTAATAAATATCCTCAGAAAGGGTCATAAATCCTCTGTCACTGTTCGCTTTATACCTTTAAGATCACTGGGGGATGTTTTAAACAGATGGGATAACCTTCCACTTGTCTCCTTTGGGCTTTATGATGGATGAGTACAGTATCATTAGAGCTTTTATCCACTCCTGTTATTGGGTGAGTTCAGCTGAGGAGGTTCTGGGAAGGGAGTTGGGAAGCTTCCCCAGCCTGCTTACAAAAATGGCTTTGGGTGTTTGACATCAGTGTAACCATTTCAAGCATGCCTTTAGCTGCTGATTTAAAAATACTGACAGAGAGTTAGTTCTTGCCAACATTGCTAGTAATGAGCAATTTCTTTGGACCTTTCTTTTTAGCAGTGGAAGCTTAATATACTGATCAGGGTGCTGTTGTATACAGTCCTCTCCCACTCAAGTTTTTGCGTGAAAATAAGATTTACCAAGAAGAAAAAGACTTACTTCAGACTGGTGACTTGATTTAGATGCACAAGTTTTAATGTGGTAGGAGAGCTGCACTTTTGACATTTAAGTTCTTATAATTTAAAAGTAACTTAGAGTAATAAAGGAGCTGTGACAAAGATCTTATGGAGGCTTCAGTATTTGAAGTAATTAAAATTATAGTTATTGCAGATTCTGGCAAAAACAGAGTTAAAACAATATTTTTTTGTTTATTTACCTATTACTTCAAATATTATGGGGATATATTTCAGAATGCTGCACTGTGCCAGTAATGCCTGGCATTGGTATTATGCCATGGGCTGGAACTGTGGGATAGTATAAATCTCATCTCAAAACAGTTGTCCTTTACACCTACAGTTGTCATTTTCACCTATGAACAGTGTAAACATTTAAAAAATATGAACACTGGTGTGTTCACTGTAAGAAATTAAATGCAACCCAGACTCCTCCTCCAGCTCCACTCAGCCTGTGCTATTATCTTCAAGTGCTTGCTGTCATTTAAAACACTTTAAAACCAACATTAACCCAGCTATTTCAGTTCTTTCCTGATACAGCTGATGAGAGTTTCTGCTTGTCCCCCTCCAGGATCATTCGGCAACCCGTTGGCAGGATCTATTTTGCTGGCACAGAGACAGCCACTGAGTGGAGTGGATACATGGAAGGGGCTGTCCAGGCTGGAGAAAGAGCAGCCAGAGAGGTACAGATGCTCAGGGGACACTGTAAAATGTCCTGTGGAAAAGGAAAGATCTTGTGGTTGGGGGGGAAATGAGAAGTGTTGACAGCTTCAGGTGTTCTGAATCTTGATGCAAATCCCTGTAAAGGGGATTGACTTCAACAAGAATGAAGGTTTTGCACTTAGATTTGGAATGTTAGGAAGGGCTCTGGCTGTTTTGTCAAACTCTCCCCTTGTTTCTAGGATTAAATAATTTCTTCAAAAATCCCAAATTCTACCCCAGTCATTTTTCTCCCAAATCTATGAATCATCATACTGCCAGATCCTGGCTGATAGAGCATGGGAACAGCTCAGTGCTGCAGCTCTGCACAGCAAGCCTGGCCCTTCCTCAGACTTTCCAACACAACAGTCATGTTCCACTCAGACAGCCTTAACACAGAGTCACTAAACAAGGACTTAGACATTTTTCTTCTGAGAAAATGCCAATTCCCCAAGTATTTTCAGGAACATTACAGTTTATCGAGCAGCAAAAGAAAAATAATCTTTGTTTTATGAGGTGAAGGGAACCTTGTGGTTAAAAACTATTCAAGGAACACAAGTTATCCTGGGAGGAATGTGGAGAGTTCATCTAGCCCATACCCCTGCCCCAAGAGACAGAGATCAATTGTTCATAAATGATCCCATTTGAGAAAGTTATACCTAAGGTGCTCCTGAAAAGCTCCAGAGGCCTCATGACTTCTCTAATGTAAGGACATTACAGCAGAGCCTCCATAGGCCTCAGCAGAGGAGTAGATAAGTGCACTTGATTGGTAAAAAATTTAATGTTTTCCTTTCCTCATTTACTTATGAAAGAAAACATGTTGAAAATTTGGTGCTTCTCACTCTCCTTCATTGAAGAGTTGACAGGGTCCATGAATCTCGTCTACACTAAAAGCTCCTCGTAAAAGATGTTAAATCTACAAGTGCCTGGAATAGAAAAAACATTATTTTGCCATCTCCATTCTACTTCATTGTAGAAGCAGCTAATCTTGCCGTCTTCCCTGAATATAATTTCAAATAGTCTTTGCTAGTCATCTCTGCTGTCTTTGATACTTCGGTAATTTTCCCATTGTGAAGGTTTTTGTTCTGGTTTTTGCTTTTCTCTGTCTGAGAGTAGTGGTCTGTCATCCCTCCCAGGGTGCTCTTCCTCTTCCTACATCATGATAAAATTTGAAAAACAAGCTGTTCCTTGTAGCTGGTGTCTTTATGCCTCACTTTGCCATGAGTGTCTGCTTAACTCTTAGTCATAGTCACATTATCCTGTTCCCCTGGGACTGGCCAAATTCCAGTATCTTGCATGGACTAACTGAGCATAAAGAGATTTTTCTGTTACTGTTTCTATGTTCCACTAGGAGGAAGGTCTTATTAAATATCAGCCCTCCCCAGAAATAAGTTTTAAAAGGTTGAGTTTTCTTCTAAAATTTGATTACATGTGATTTGAATGTGATTTATGTGCTCAGTCATTATGCCATTTTTAAACAACAGTTGAAGCCAGGTTGGTTTTTTTCTGTCTTGAAGAATCAGTGGTACTTATTGAGAATGTCATTTATTTTCAGATACTGTTTGCTATGAGAAAAATCCCAGACAGTGAAATTTGGAAGCCAGAACCTGAATCAGTTGTAAGTATTTATGTAGATAAAATGGATTGGGGTTTTTTTCTGCTGTTTTGCTGATGAGATTATTTTTTTTTGTCTATTTTTATATAAGTTCACTAAATCAAAGCCACAATAAAATTCCCCTTATTCACCAAAATTGCCCTTCCCTGAAAAAAGAAGAGTTTAGAAACCCACCTGACAAATCTGTAAGGCAGGATTGGAAAGATCTGCACTTCTTAACTGGGCTATGAATCCTTTCCATGTGTTTGTTCTTCCCTTTAACTGAGCAGAAAATCTGGATATGCTTCTTCTTGATAAGATATAACTGCTTCAGCCCAGTTCTGCTCCTGCTGCGAGAATCTCTCCATTTATATCCCTCCTCTCACGGTGGAGATGTTATGTGGGTAATGGATGCTCTCCCCACAGGACGTGCCACCTCTGCCCATCACTACAACCTTCTGGGAGAGGAACTTGCCATCTGTGCCAGGACTGCTAAAGCTGATTGGATTTTCCACTTTCCTCACCTCTGTGGCTGCAGCTGGGTTATTTGCCTACAAAAAGGGACTTCTGGTTCGAAACTGAAAAAAGGTGCCGACTCAAAGCCTCACGATTGAGGGATTTTGTTCTTTTTTTTTCAGAGGTTTTATTTTGTCATGTATTTTCTGTCTCCAGAATGTGAGGAAGAGGTAAAAACATTCACCCTCAGTGGAGGGAAGGGATATAGTAAAGGGAAAAAGATCCCCTAGAGTCCAGGCCTACTTCTAGCAATACCTTTTTGGTTGTTGAATTTCCAGGGTACCAAGCATTATCACCTTGAGGTCTTGTTCCAGATCTTAGAACAGAAGTGAAAAAAATACCTCCCTAAAACCTATTCTGATGAGATTTCTGGTTGTTTTACATCAGAACCAGACCCCAAACTCCACATCTCCACAGGCCCTGTTTGTACTGTACTGTACAACAAAATCTCTAGTTGTAAACAAAGGATTTCTGCCTTCCTCTGTGGTAGGCTGAGAAAAGAAATCCATAGCTTACAGAATAACCAGATAGTTCATGCAAATCACTGGTAAGAAGCTATTAGTGTTTTTATTTCTTACCCAGATGTCCAGAGCCCAGGGAGCACATAAGGGACAAGCCAGGCTAAATTTATCCATCTGAGCCGTGCAAGGGCAACCACGGGATGCTGGCATTTCCAGTGCCATATATGTCCTACAGTGAGCTAAAAGACAGTGTTTGGCAATGTGGGTGAATTTCAGGCTCCCCAGATGTGTTCACAGCTGCCTGGCACAGCAGAGTTCCTGTCCAGTGGGGTCTGGCCCTGTGAGCACCTTGAGGCTGTCTCTTGCCTGCTAGGGCATAATGGGCTTGAAAATGTAAACAAACAAAATAAAATAAAATAAAAATAAAAACAAAATAAACCAAAAATGAACAAAAAAACCAAAAAAACAACTTATCTGCCCCCAAACTCTTCCTTCATGCTGAACACAGATTTGCTGATACAGAGTTTTGGTCTTTCCTAACAAGCATATTGATGGGATTAGCACTTCCACTTCTGCCTGCTGCTTGCACTGACAATGCACTTTTGATAAATAATCAGGGATCTAAATGTAGTGAGATCAAAGAGAACTGTGGATTCCGGAGTCACATGCAAGTGCTTCTGTTCTCCATAGCTTGGTACTGTTCAGACAATGGAAGGAAAAAAAGGGAAGATGTAAAGAAGGCAGTATGCAGGGCTGGGGGGAGAAGTAAAAAAATTCTGCCTTCCAAAACCTCAGGGCCTGCTTGTCAGCGTGTTGGTACCCTGTTCTAGATATTTCTGGTGTGTTACCTGTGCACAAAACAAAAAGGAGGACACAGGTATGGCTGAGAGCATGATCTGGTGCACATGAAGTTGGAGATGTCTGGAATTTTTCAGAGCCTGTTTGCTGCACTTCTCCCTTCAAGGAGTAGCAATTTATATGTAAAAAATATTGGATTGCAGTAAAGAGCCGTGGAGGGAAGTATAATAATAAATTCAGCAACTGGTGTGAGCAGACGGTGGAGGAGCTGTATCACCAGTCTCAGGCAGACTCTTTGGGCTAGCAGCTGATCTTGCTTGTGTAGAGCAGTACTTTGTTCTCCAAGTAGTCCCATGGAAATTTACTGAACTGCTTGGAAAGCTGTAACATTTGCGAGCAGCACCTCGCTTTCTGGCCCTTAGGTTTTGTTCTTTTTAACTTGATGTGCTGGTTGAACATCATCTTGTAGCAGCAGCTTGGATTTTATCACAAATGAATAGCCTCATAACAGCCTTTTAAAATGCATGGGGGAACTTTTCAGGCATAAAGATCTTTAAGGCAGAAGAAGAGTGCAGCAGTGTACATATGGCCTCTCTCATTGTATCACATCGAGCTCTAATTTGCTGGGACATTTGCCTACTGCAGAGAGCTTCTGCGTGGCTTTCTCTCCCTGTGATTTATTTACTAGATGAATTAGGAACTGAAAGCTGAATGGGAAGTTCAGAGCTTTTGCAACTCACACAATTCTCAGGCCAGAAATAAACACAGGAACCTAAATTTGGGAAGGCATTTTTAAGTTCTTGGCCCCAATATTTTTAAGTGCTAGATAGTGAATGCATACATTACATATAAAGAGTTGTTGCATTTGCAGATGATTTTTCTGCCAAAACTGCTTGGAATTCAGGTCCTGCTTCTGCCCTAGAAATACTCCACATTCTCTAAAGGGGAGCAAATTCATGAAATTAATGAGGATAAATCAGTTTTGTTCACATTCAAAATGCATTTCTCTCTTCTTTGCTTCTGAATCTGGCAGAAATTTTTCCCAGTTTAACAAGATCATGTTGTGTGCCACAGGGGGAGAAATTCCAATCAAAATCACAAATTAGATAGTTAGAACCGAACTGAATCATGACCTAAGCTTTTAATGAGATTGGCCAATTAAAAAAAAAACAAAAAACCTGAAAAAGTTTCCATACTTACAAACCTTTCTTATTCTTAGTTTCAAAGCAAAAGAGAACTGCAAAAACAAATAAAGCAATCCCACAAAGCATTTCTCATCTTATTCTGCCACAGTAGGAGAGGCAGGGAATCTCCAAATAACTTTGGATTCCCTGAGATTTCTAATCAAATCAGGTTGGAGCTGGGAGGTCTGAATTGTGACATTTGTATTAACACTCTAAAGTCTCTGTGTTCTTCCTTGCAGACTGCCAAAGCTTTAGGAAAGCTCTCTCTGTCTTTACAGCCGTGTCTTGCTATGATTGTGCTGAGGACCTTGCCACCACTATGGGATTAAAGAAAGGATTTGCCACTGTTTTCTCAACATTTTCCACACAAAAGGAATACACAGCACCTTGTGTACATGGATGCCAGTGTGATGAGGGAATTGAGGCAGAGAATCAAGCTGCTTCCCTATGGGTAGAGGGAACTGTTAGCACCGGCTTACATTTTTGAAATTAAAATCCATGCCAACCCTTTGAAGAGAAGAATGAAGTCTGTTTTAATGGATAATTAGTTGTGCTGTATTCTTCATTTATTAACCCATTTGATGAAATAACTGGTATCATGAAAGTTCCAAGAGTTTACCAGCTTTGTAAAATATACTGTAGGAACAACCATGGAAATAATTGTATTTGTCTCTTATGGACTGAACTGTGTTACCATGCAGATTTTGTAATGCTCTTAAGAGTTTACAAAAAAGAAAGAAATTTACGTTCTTGTACACTGTTCTGATAGCCACTGTACTTTGCAAGGAATGATGGGTCATGGCACAGAAATCTGTGTTAACCAAAGTACTTGAAATCTAATTGTATAAACTACTCAACAATAACAAGGATGTAAGCAATCTGAGGCAGCCCCCTTGTCTTCCATTTAGTTTGTGCATTTTTTTCCCCCAGTGCAGATCTTGATTCCAAATCACAAAATCTGATTCCAAATAGCACATCTGCTCTCAATAAGAAGACATTAATCAGGTAATTAAGTACCTCTCTGAGCGCTGTTCATCAGTGGAACCCACGGCCTGAACAAGAAACTATGAGGCTTAAAGAAATCTTTCTGTTTCCACAGTGGGACTATTGTTTCACTGAAGTAGGCTTTACAGATGTGCAGAAATTTTAAGGGTTTTTTTTTTTCACCTTTTTTGAGACATGAAAAAGTAATATTTTTGAGGAAGAAGGAATTGGGTGACCTCCAGAAGTACTAGGGAGTCAAGATTAAATAACAGATCTGCTCTTGGGTAAGAAGCAAACCCCCTCAAATCACAGGTGACAAACGTTCACAAATAAACCTGACCTGTGTTCAGATGATCTAACAGTCCCTCTCCTGTCTCCACCACCTCAAGATCAAGGTGATCTTCCTTCTGTTGAAGAACAGATTGTAAAAATGGGATGGCCAAAGCAGCCTGGCTTTCCAAGTGTCTCTCCAGTGAATTTGTTTAGGCGTAGTCATAGACTGCCGCTTATAGCGTGTCTGCTGTGGTCGTGTGCAGGTCAGTGCTCCGTGGTGCCTGCCTCTGTGTTTTGGAAAAAAATTTAAATAAGAGTGACTTGATTTTGCAGGAGTATATATATATGCTGTGTGTGTGATGAATTTGTGCCTTTTATAACCGTAGCATTTTCTAAAGTGCCTCTGTGGTGACTGTCTCCCTTGGTTTCCTTCTTCTGCTCCCTTTTCAATAGGCTCTGCAGATATTTTTATCTGACAGCTGTGAAATTTTTTTAACCTTAATTAGAATCAATAAATATTGTCATGTCACATATGTTGTTTGAGACTTTTCTTTTGTGGAAGACTTGTCCTTTTTGACTTGGTTGTAGTGGTATTACTTACCGATACAGCATTTTGCATTTCATACTGAAACCTGTGAAGTAACTTCAGTTTTTCTTAGTAAAGAAAGCTCTGTAAAGAAAAGGAGAGTATAATAGAAAAAAAAAAAATACAATACCACCCAAGCAACTGCCCAAAACAGTGCAGAAATTCCCACTCAACCTCTTAAATACACAGTTATATAAAAAAAAAAATCAAACTACATTGGTAGTAGTATAATGACCTCTTACACTTAAGAATTAGTTTTTTATTACTGTAGGGCAGGTGGCTCAAACTGAACATAAGAAGAAACAGACCTTGTACTAAATACTGGGTATTGATGTTTGCTGATGTAAACATAAAAACCCTAGAAGAAAAGGGAGACCAAGATCACTTAATTCCACCCACTAGCTCAGTGTCAGCACTAGAGAGATAATGGAACTGAAGAACAGATTTGCTCCTGGGAAGGGACCTGAGTTGCACAATACTGCTGGCCATGAATACTGGAGAAAGTGTAACCATCCATGTGAGAAACATCGAGCGTGCAGTGCTCTTTGTATAGGCTTAACTTTCAGCATTACAAGTTATAAAGGAGCACAAACACAATAAAAGCAAACAGCCTCAACTAATCCTTCACACACTCTCTAAAGCATCTGTCCCCTAAGAAACGTGTCAGAGGCAGCAATGCACTGCACAGCCCTCAAAGCAGCCAGCAAGTGGTCGTGACTAAAACATTGCTTCTGTGTTGGGTTTGCATGGCCTGGTTTTGGAAGCAGGGGGACTACAGGGGTGGTTTCTGTGAGAAGGTGCTGGAAGCCTCCCCCATGTCCAGCAGAGCCAATCCCTGATGGCTCCAGGACGGAGCCGCTGCTGGCCAGGGCTGGGCCAGTCAGAAAAGGCAGTAACACCTCTGGGATAACAAATTCAAGAAGGAAAACAAGTTCCAGTGCAGATGTAATTGCAGGCAGAGAGGAGCAGGGTGAGAACATGAGAGGAGCAGCCCTGCAGACACCAAGGCCAGAGCAGAGGGAGCGGCAGGAGCTGCTCCAGGGGCTGGAGCTGAGGTTCCCCTGCAGCCCCTGGTGAGACCGGGGTGAGGCAGCTGTGCCCTGCAGCCCCTGGAGGGCACAGGGATGCAGAGATCCACCTGCAGCCCGTGGAGGGGACCCAAAATGGAGCAGGGGGATGCTGAGAGGAGGCTGTGAACCCATGGGAGACCTGTGCTGGAGCAGGGTCCTGGCTGGGAGCTGCAGAGCTGTGCAGAGAGGAGCCCACCCTGGAGCAGGTTTCCTGGCAGCACTTGTGACCCTGTGGGGGACCCAGGCTGGAGCAGGCTGTGCCTGAGGGACTGACCCTGTGGAAGAGTGACCCACAGTGATGCAATTTGTGGGGAACTGTTTTCTGTGGGATGGACTCATGCTGGAGAAGTTCATGGAAACAATCTCCCATGGGAGGGATCCCCCACTGGAGCAGGGGAAGGACTCCTCTCCCTGAGCAGTGGCAGGAGCAAGGTGTGATGAACTGACCATAACCCCCATTGCCCATCTCCCTGTGCCACTGGGGGGGAGGAGGGAGGGCTGGGAAAGAGGAAAGGGTGGGAGGAAGTTATTTTCACAATTTACTTTTACTTCTCATTATCCTGCTCTGATTTTGTTAGTAATAAATTCAGTTAATATCCCCAAGTTCAGCCTGTTTTGCCCATGATAGTATTTGATGAGTGATCTTTCCCTGTCCTTATCTTGACTCATGAACCATTTGTTATATTTTCTCTCCCCTGTCCACCTGAGGAGGGGAGTGACAGAGTGACTTTGGTGGGTGTCTGGCATCCAGCCAGGGTCAACCCATCACAGTGTTTTTGGTCCTGAAACCTGGGATCATGATGATTTTGAGATAAGGATGGTAGCTAGGAAAGTTTGGGCAAAACATGGACTGAACAGTGTTAGAGTGTTGAATGTTCATGATGAATTTCTGCTGTAATTGTGGTGAAGGCACAAGGGATGGATTTTGTGTGAATTGCCAATTTTTGTTCTGTGTTGTGATGATGTTATTTTGATTTTTGTGTGGGGAATTTTTGTCTTGCTTTGCTTGGTTGGTTTTAATGATGTGAGTGCAGGTTGTATGATGGATGTAGATTTTAATGATAATTCTTACATAGTTAAATATGTGATTCACAGAGGTTAGGGGTGGAAAGTGGAGTCAGATTTGACCTACCTCTTTAACTCTTTGTTCAGACATATCCTGGAGCATCCCAGAGGACATAACTGAAATGGTATTATTATTAATTTAGTTCTTTACAAAGCTTTCAGTGTGCATTTCAGAGAGACTCAGCCAAGAGATACTTCATTATTTCCATCAGTCCAGTGTAGAGAAAATTAATGTGGACAGATTAATACAAAAGAAATCCATTTTGTTTAACATCTATAAAAGATACAAATATGATTTCCCAAGAAACCAATTAGAAATCCTACTCATTGTTTAGAAGAGGATAGGATGTGTGTGCAAATTATTTGGCTACATCATGCATAATTCTGTGCTACTACAAGAGATGAG
The DNA here is from genome assembly GCF_049639895.1 of Pseudopodoces humilis. Lineage (NCBI taxonomy): Eukaryota > Metazoa > Chordata > Aves > Passeriformes > Paridae > Pseudopodoces > Pseudopodoces humilis. Next base: position 6,391,536 of record NC_142201.1, read on the forward strand.
GATAATTTTTTCTTCTTGTCTTGTGTAATTATACCAATTGCTCATCTAGGGTAAATCCCAAGATGTTGGAGGGACTGGTGAGTTTTGCCTTCTAGGTCAAGACAGGATAAATTCTCCCTGAGCCTGTGGAATTGCCTGAGAAAAATAAAAAAAAAAGCATCCAAGAATGATAGGAAATATTTGCCTTGGATGGTGGGACCAAAGTACAATTTGGTATCTGCTAGAAAAAAGACACTTTTTTCTCAGGTTGGTTCTGCACTGTGGTGTGGTTGTAGAAGTGGGATGAATGGGATTTTGAAATTCAGTAATTGGATGGAATTTTCTTGCATCACACTTTTTCTGCAGAGAGCACATATTTACCCAGCTAGAAGGCAATTCATGAGCCAAAAATCAGTTGCCTTGTGCCTCTCAGACATTCTAGAGCACCTTGTTCAGCCTCCAGCTGCTGTCCCAAAAGGAGGCAGCTCTTCCAGAGGCCCAAGGGAAAGATGTCCTAAACCAGCCTGCCCTGTGGCACAGATGATCTTTGGGTACCAAACCAGGCAACAGCTGATGGCAATTAGGTATTTCTTGGGCTGTTTAGCTTTGAAGAAATGCACCAGGGATGATGTGGGCTCTATGAATCTGACACATTGCAAGTTAATATTGCATGTTAATAGGTAGCTGCACATATTTAATGTGTTAATACACAGATGTCCCTTACCCAGGCAGGCTAGAGATTGATTTGTTTGTCATTGGAAACAGAACCATGATATTCTAGTCATAATATTAGCAGAGTTTGCTAGAAAAGCCTTCAGTTAGCAGCTTAATGCCAAGATAAGCTGTAAAAAAAGTACACCTAAGAGACTTTGTAAGCTGATTTTAGTGTGCATGACTTGTACAGTCAGCAGTAATAAGCTGTTCTGAAGCTAGGCTAGGAAAAGCTCAAAAAATAATTTAAAAAATAATCACAGAATATTTTGGGTTGGAGGGGACATAGAAAGGGGATCTTACTAGGTCATCTAGTCCAAACCCCCTGCCATGGGCAGGGACATCTTCAACTAGACCAGGGTGCTCAGAGCCCCATCCAGCCTGGCCTTGAACATTTCCAGGAACGGGTCATTTACAACTTCTCTGGGCAACCAGTTCCATTGTTTCACCTTATATCTAATCTAAATCTAACTTATTTTAGTTTTAACCCCTTTGTTCTATCACAACAAACCATGCTAAAAGGTCCCTTTCCACGCCTTTCAGGTACTGGAAGGTTCTCTGAGGTCTCCCCAGAGCCTTCTCTTCCCCAGGCTGAACAGCCCCAATTCTCTCAGCCTGTTCTTACAGGAGGTGCTGCAGCCCTGTGATCAGCTCAGTGACCCTCTCCTGCACCCACTCCAGCAGGTCCATGTCTTTCCTGTTGTCCAAATACCTGTGAAACACTCACTGCTTCGTCCACTGGGACTGTACCCAGTGCCATGCTGGGTCATCCCAGTTTTCCACTCTTCCTGGCACTGCTGAAAGAGGCAAACCAAGTTGTTTTGAGTCCAAGCTGGTCTCTCTTTGTTTTTACAGAAGGTGAGATGCCATTTCTAATTTAGAAGCAAAGGGTATTAGCTTTTTTCCAGGGCTGGTTTTGCTGTGTGCACAGTGAATTTTCTGATAGCAATGTTTCTAATCCTTTCTTAGCAGAATGACCCTAACAAAATAATCCATATGCATCCAGCGCCATTTACTCTGACGTCTACAGGCTCTGCAGACTCCTTCCCACCATCCCTCCAGCTTTCTAGGGGAGAAGAAGCCCCATCCAACTCTAAGTGAGCCATTCATCAGACCTACAGCAGAAAGGGGCTGAGCAAGCACAGACCAGCCTCGTCTGCCCAAGGGCACAATGTCACTGAATTTTGGTAGCACCTTTGAGAGGGGGAGTGTCTCTGAGTGCCATTTCCCTGCAGCAGCAGAGACTCCAAGAAGCACTTGAGGAGGTGGTACCCAGCAGAAACACCAGCCTTTGGATGATTTGGTTTGTCGAGTGGCTCTGTTTGCCCCTCTCCCTGCTGGGATTTAACTTGAATATGCTCTGGTGCTTGGCTGGGAAGGAGCAGGGAAAAGGAGACATATCAATAATGCACTGAGGCATCCTTGTCAGCCCTCAGGCTGTGCCAAATTTGCATATGCTCCAAGCTGTAAGAAAACACTTTGCACAGCAGTGTTGCATTTAGCAGAAATTACATTATAATTTCAGATGTGGAAATTTCTATTCCAGGTCTGAGGCAGGGAGGTGTCCCATTGGGCTGTGCAGTCATTAGCTTAAACAATTGAAATGCGTGCTTGTACTTAATCAAAATCAAGGGAAGGCATTACTCCAGCCTCCACTTGCCAATTCAGTCCAAAGTGGAACAAGAATATTTAACTTAATTAGAAGCTGTATTATTTCCCAATAATTCTTTATGAGATGGAGTTTGGCCAGAGCAATTTTTCAGAGCGTGCATATTTGATCCAGCACCTCCATCCATCTCTGCAAAGCAAATTTCCCCCACAGAAACTCCCTTTTTTGAGAAGGGGATCTGATCTCACCCTGTTCTTCCAGCTCCTTTATTCTGCCAAGCAGGACAGCTCAAGTTGCCTTTGGAGGAAGGTTTGCAGTGCTGGCAGGGGCGTGGTGCCTCAGCCATTTCACTGCCCTGATTTCTGCCAGGGACTGGCCAGAGCCAGGAGGCAGAGGCTGCAGGGATGGAGCGTGCCTTTCTCTGCTTCCTCCAGTGTGGCACATCAGAGCTTGGAGAAGGCTGAGAACTTATGCTTAAAGCTGGGGACTTGCATCATTTTCCTTTAGTGTGCTTTTCTTCTGGAGTTCAACAGGAAGGGTAAACACCAGTGCAGAAATGCCCACAGAGACCTTTCTGCGAGCCCAAGTGTGAAGTTCCTGACACATTTTTTTCATGAAGTGATAAAAAACTGCTGTGAGGTAGCCCAGAAGATGACAGCCTTTATTTCAGGCTTGAGCCTTGCTGTGCCATGCTGCTGAGCTGGCCTTGCTTCAGCTCAGCTGTCTGCAGCTGGTGGCTGCTGACAGAAGTCCTCAAATGCCAGCCTCTGCCTTTTGGAATTCAGCCAGGTGTCCTGGATTTAACCAAGGTTTTGATGAAAATGATGGGGCTCAGGCTATAATCCAAGGAGTTTTCAAGTGTGTGGTCTGGTCATGGAAGTCCAAATGACAACACAAACAATAATTGCATCCTTTGCTCCATTTTCAACCCCATCTTAAGTGGCAGCTGTCCTCTTGTACTGTGAGTGGCAGTTCTTCTACATTTCATAAAGAAGAACTGTGGGAAGAAACATGGCAAAGGGCATCTGTCTTATATTTTCTTGTTCTTGATAAGGTTAGAGGCAGTGCAAATTCATGCCCCTGTCTGATCTGTTCATTATAGACCAGGGAAAACAGCATCACTGGGACTCTGGAAGAAGAGATGTTGGCTTGAAGGCACTGCTGGCTCCTCTGGCACCCAGCAAGGTGCCAGCACCACTGCTAAAGCTTCCCTCTCCTCTCAGCCATGACGGGGCTCTCGCTTGGGAAACTTTTTCCCTGCTCCTTCTGTGTGTTCTGGGTTATTCTGTCTTTGTTGTGTAAGATGAGTAAAAAAAAACCAAAAGAAAGAGAGCAAGGAACAGGGAACAGAACCTGGAAAGCCAAGTGCTACAAATAAAGAGCTGAACAGGAATTGCAGCTGGAGCCTGAAGCATTTGTTGGCATTTGTTGGCAAGCGCAGGAGCTGAGTGGGAAAATAAAAAGTTACAGTTCACTCACAAAGAGCGCATTTGATTTCCCCTCCTGGATTTTCACCAAGATGAAATTTCCTTTCTCTGTGTGTGTGTGAAAAGCAACTATTGCAGGGGAGAAACAGCCCACAAGGAAGAGAACTGTCTATAGCCATGTTTCCACAGTAGAGGACTGTCTGGTTTGTTCTGTGTTTGGAGCTGGGAGCTGAACTCTGTGCAGAGAGCATAAAACCAGTCCCCAGCTTGACCCCAGCATTGTTTCTGGCTGAGGAAAGCCTTTGCTGTCAGTCAAAGTCCTGGTCAGTGGGACATGGGAACCAACTGGTGGGAAACCTGGATGTTGAGATGTGTCAGACTGTGTTGGCACATCACCCTGTGCGGTATTTTTGTTCAAATATATTATACTAATTTTGCCAGTAGTTGGGAGATACGTTTGACCCTGGGAAAAGAGATCAAGTATGAACCTGTGGGCTGAATGAAATGTGAATTGAGAAGTACTGCTGGTGAAGGACTAGCAAAGACACCAAGTGAAGGCAGCAAAATGCTTTGGGTTGGAAGGAACCTTAAAGATCCTGTCGTTCCAATTCCCCTATGACAAAAACAAGCTGCTTGGGGTTACATCCAAGGAAATCTTGAACACTTCCAGGAATAGGGCATGCCTGAGTTCTCTGGGCACCCTGTCCCTCAGCATTTTGAGGCTGGATGTACCTTTTTAACAACCTGGGTGTGTCTGTCAGACCTCCCCCTTGCCTCACACAAGGAGCATGACTGGAGGACCACTGTGTGCCCTGGGGGACATCCACATTCCCTGCTCCAAAACATGGAGCCCCTGCAACCTGGCACTGCTTCCTTGGGGTGGTGGCCCTTTCCCAGACCTGTCACATAGTTTCCAACCAGAGGGGTTTGGTTTGTGAGTTCCCATGCCAGGAGGTTGTGGGCTGGGCAGGTAATGAGGGAAGGAAAGCCTTGCTAGGCTGATCGTGCTAAAAAACCAGCCAGTGGCTCTTCTGCACCTCCTGCCCATCCAGCTCTTGCTGACCCTGCAGCCCATCCTCTTTCAGGGTCCCTGTCCCCATGGGGTGTATGATGGCACCCAGGGGGGAGCAACTGTGTCAGCCTTTACAGACAGGAGCTGCAGCCAAGGGGAGTGAGCCAGAAAAGCTGAGGGAGAGTCTCACAGGAGTGTTTTTCCATCCCCAAGGCTTGGGCAAAGCTGCTGTGCTATCTGTAAGCAAATCCAGCAACTTGATTAAACAGAGACCTTCTCACATGTATCATCCCCACTTGCTTATTTTGGACTGCCTGATCTATGTGCTCAGTGGTGCTTCCTATTTCATTGCTGCTGGGGAGTATTAGGGACTTTTTTTTCCCTCTGCCACTCTTTCTGCCAGTGCTTGCTCTGGTCTTTGTTTTACTTCCAGCAGCCCTTTCACCTAAGGTTTTCCTATTTCCCAGGGTGTCAATGCAATTTAGCTCCCTCCCTGGGGATGAAGGACTTGGTGTGGACCTCAGCCTCTCCCATCTCACCCCGTATTTAAAGAGGACAGAACATTTCCCATTTCTGCCAAGGGAGTGCAAAGCTCTTCCTCCAAACACTGGGGCACTGAGCATCCCTGGTTAGGGAAGGTGTCCAAAGGCTTTCCCACTCCCCAGCCTGGGTGAGGGCTCTGCTTGGAACCCAGGAGAAAGAGGTGCTTCCCTGGTGCTTCATCCTCAGGCTTTAATACCAGCAGCAGCTCCCCTGGGGAGTTGTCAGTCGTGATAGACTCGGTCCCATTCTGTTCCAGAATTGGTTTAAGAAAGATGCCTGGCTGTTTAATATTTAAGCGAAATGTTTAATGTTTAAACAGGGAAATTGGTCTGATTGTCAGAAAGGGCATTAAAGCAGGATGGGAACTGGTCTATAATCTCTGACAAATGCTGCCCTTTCTCTGCAGCAGCCTGGTGCCTGGGAGCTGCAGGAGTTTCAGAAATGCCAATTTTAATCAATCTCTCTCATTTCAATTGCCGCCTGCCAATCCCACAGCACTGAGACGTGCCCTTCCCTGGAAAGGGGGGAATGTTGTACCTGGCTCTGTTTCACAGTTTGAGATGAGTTCAGCTGAATTGCACTGGAATTTCAAACCCCAAACTAATTTCAACAGAAATGTGCGTGGATAAGGTGGAAAGTGAAGCTGGACAGCGTTGGCTCACGGGGACATTGCAGATGATTTGGGGTCTCTTTTTCATGTGCACACAGAAGTTCTGATGTCAAGTCTATAGTAAGCCTGAAAATGAATGGCTCTGAAATATACCTATGGATAAATTATATTTTTACCGGTACAGGCAGTGTTTTTCAGGTGGAAATGTCCCCCTGGGGGAAGCATGTGGCAGTGTAGAACTGCTTCACACCACAAAAGGCTCATCAGCAGGCTGTGCTCCCTCCCTCCCTCAGGAGGCACTGTGGCTGTGCCAGGCACAGGGCAGTCCTTGTGCACAGGAATCCCTGCTCAGCAACAGCTGGAGCTGGGGAGAGCACACGGAGCAGGGAGCCCGCCAGTCAACCAGCAATTCATGTAACTCACAAAAAAACAAGCAAGAAAGAATCTGAAGAAAAGTTTATACGAAGATCAAGGTTCCAGGACTATTGAAAGGCACCTTTCACCCATGCTGAACAACAGTTGAGTTCATGGACACGTACAACGCTCAGAATTCATGGCAAAAAGACCACATAATGATGATACATTGTGAAACATACATTCCAGACTTTAGTAAAACACTAAAGTGATTATTTTAAGTGTTTCATGTACATAATAAGAGCGGAACAGGCAGATGCATCCAATTACTGTAATTTACAAGGCAATAATTCGAACCTCAAACACATTTCTCCTTATTGGAAGAAGGGGCTATGGATTAGCAGTGAAACGAGGGGCAGTGAATGATCAGGGAGCCAGGAAGCTGCTGCCATTTGGAAAATAACAGCCAGCACCTGCTGCAAGTCAGGGGAATTTAACTTCACTTATTCATTTCACTGTGCTGTGGCAGCACAAGGCTGGGCTGGATGGATGGGCTGGATGGATGGATGGATGGATGGATGGATGATGGATGGATGATGGATGGATGGATGGATGGATGGATGGATGGATGATGGATGGATGGATGGATGGATGGATGGATGATGGATGATGGATGGATGGATGGATGATGGATGGATGGATGATGGATGGATGATGGATGGATGATGGATGGATGGATGGATGGATGGATGGATGGATGGATGGATGATGGATGGATGATGGATGGATGGATGGATGGGATGGATGGATGGATGGATGATGGATGGATGGATGGATGGATGATGGATGGATGATGGATGGATGGATGGATGGATGGATGGATGGATGGATGATGGATGGATGGATGGATGGATGGATGGATGATGGATGGATGGATGGATGATGGATGGATGGATGGATGGATGGATGATGGATGGATGGATGGATGGATGGAGCCGATGTGCACAGATGTTTCCATGGCAGTGGGCAGAATGAAGTCTCCTTGATGCCTCCCCTCTCCCTGTTCAGTGCTGTGCCTTGTGCAAATTACCTCCTTTCATCTAGCTCAGGGTTAAGTTTCACGTTTTAATGATTAATAATTAATCAAATGCATTTGAAAATTAATTTGGCAATTCTACAACTGATTGGCATGGTAATCTCTTCTGTGCAGCAGAAGAGAACTCAGATGTTCTGAGCTGCTGACTGAGGTGAATGCATGAGGGCATTTACTGTCACATGTGGTGCAACATAAAACAGTGAGTGGAAACAAAAGCATTCTTTGAGACCCCTCTGCAACTCAGAAAAGGTGTGATCTGCATTTTGCCTTGCCTGTATTAGGAATATATCATTGATATTATCATGTCTAACAAAAAAACCCAAATGGACAAATTTGAAAAACTCCCCCACAGTTGATTTATTACTGTTTAGCTGGTAGCAACTGCAGTGGATTCGATGCATTAATTATGGGACTGAAAAGAAAAATCACAAGGAGAGTAACTTTTGCTCTTTCCAGATGTCCATGCCACTTTTCTCCAAAATAACACTCATCTGGTAAAAGGGGAGGAGAGGGGGTGTGCAGCTTCCACTGGGCACGTGGTCCCCGCTAGTTTCGAGCGACAAGTCCCTTTTTACAGACGAAGAGCCCCGCAGCAGCCACAGAGGTGAGACACAGGGTGCAGCTCAGCAGGCACAGCAGCCCCGGCGCCGAGGGCAGGTTCCTTTCCCAGAAGGTGGTGGTGAATGGTTGGGCTGGGACATCCTGGGGGAGAGAGGAGATGGTGACTCCACAAGGTCCCCCCTCACCACAAGAGCAGGGAGGTGACAAATGCCCTCCATGAGGTTTTTTTATCAAGGACCAGATTGTGCAGGGAAGAGTCATGGCTGTGAGATGTGTTTTCTGTCATCCTGACCAGCCATGGGACAGTGGAGATGGAATTACTTGTGGCTGGAATGAGGTTCTAGTTGGCTTTAAACCATGGCCTGGGACTGGGCAGAATTAGGCTGCATTTTTCAGTCCCCCAGGCTCTGAGATCACTGTCCTTGGCTCTTAGTCACCCACCCTTCAGACATGGGTAATAATATTCCTTGAACAAGACACAGAAATTAATACCATCAGCATGGGAGGTGGCTGAAGCCTTGCCTGGGAGCAGGGTGCATGGGAATCCCTGAAACAGGGACACACCTGACTGAGGGGTGTGTGCCTGACTGGGTGACAGTGATACTCTGGCTTACCTTTGACTCCGGCTCTGGCATCCAAATTTCACTCTTGGAGATCTTCCCCATACTGTGCAGTACCTAGAAGAAAAAAATTATTTGTACTATGTGAAAAAATGATAACCCACAACTCTTCCACTTTTAGAGAAGGAGAGGAAGTCAGAGCAAGGTGACATTGATAAAAGGTGTAACTATGACTAGATGAATGTCTCTTGAACCAGAAAATGTACAGTGGTTTCTACTAGAACGTCTCTAAATATTTTTTGTGGGAGGTTTTTAGTTTTGGGGTTTGTTTCTGAGTTACAGTGCTTTTTCTCAGGGCAGTTTGAGAAATACCAAGGTGAGGTTACTACCATGCACTTGGGACACAAAACCTGTTAGGAGTGATGCTTCTGGGACATAGAAAGAGGAGAGATGCAGCCCTGAGGCTCTCACGGCACAGAATTATGGAGCCCTCCCTCTCCTATTCAGGCAGTACAAAGCTCACCAAGGATTTTTCTTGAGAATAAACTGATTGTAACAATCATGGGGATTCTTGGGGGCGAACGAATGCCTCCAGAAGACAGCTCACTGTCTTTGTAACTACTGCTCACAGGCACAGAGAAAAGAAGAATTAGGTGACTTGAAATGAAGCAAGTAATAAGGATTATAAGGCAAATGTGACATTCTGTCAAATGGAAATAAAAGGGATTTTAAGATTTTCTCTTAAACAACAACTCTGTGGCTTTGCAGTGCAGCAGTTGTAACTGCAATGTGCACCCTTTAATGCTTTTTTCCCCTCCCTCCAGATTGTTGTAAAGGGATTTCACTGTGACTGGGAACCCAGCCCAATGTGTGTCATTCTGAGAAGATTTAGACATTATCAGAGCTGCACATTACAATTTCATAAAGCTCAGCTAACAGGACTGTCTTGTAAAAATAGAAGCAGAAGGGATAGATCAGAAACGAGAACAATGTTCAGATTTCCAGATTTCTGCACAGGAAATAGCTGTGAGCATTTGAAATTACTTAGATTAGTTTTAAAACATGCAGTGATTAACTTATTAGAAATTGAGGTAGTGTATCTACAAGCAGGATCAGGTTGGGTTTTTTTTTCCTCTAGACATGCAGCACATAGCATAAGCTTTATTTTAAGTCTCCAGTTCAGTAACATTCTGATTTAGTTGAGATTCTTGGCTTCACTTTATTCAACAACTAATTAAGTAAGTTTAAAAAAATAAAAATACTTTGGCCACGTTGTTTTCTGGGATTCCTCCCTGTCAATTCTAGGAGCCTTTGCATTAAATCAGGCCCACCAAGCTGTACTTAATCCTTTCTAGCCTTTTGATAGAGATGTTGGAAGCAGAGCAGTGTACCTCTCTGGCTGCTCTCTCTCCCGCCTGCACGGCCCCCTCCATGTATCCGCTCCACTGGCTTGCTGTCTCCGTGCCAGCAAAGTAGATTCTGTCAACAGGCTGGCGAATGATCCTTCAAAACAAGTGGAGAATGTCAGGTGACAAGTGACAGGAAAGCAATGATCCTTCTAAAAGCAATCTATGGCTTTGATGGAGTGTGTGGCTTCAGCTCTCCAGAATCCCTGCAGACCTGCTGTCCCTGCAGGACCACCTGCTCGCTTCTGCGCCCAGAATTCAAGATCTGAGAGAGAGAAAAACCTAAGGCATAAATCAGTGTTCCCAGCTTCCATGCCAAGTAATACAGGCCTTATTTTAGTGCTGAGATAAGGGATAATCCTAACAGCCTCCAGCAATGCAGTGCAGCTGATAGATTTGTCTTCTGCACAGCAGCCTTGCTGTTATCCTGCCATTACTGTGGAATGTGAATGATGTTTTTGCAGTGATAGATCACTGATATTAGCCTCTATTTGGAGGCTGGACTTGTCTGGCTGCTGAAGGCCTGGCATTCAGGGAGCTGCATTCACCCCACAGGGTCATAAAGCCAGTCCCTCAGCCCTGCAGTGCTGCACAAGCATTCCAGCCAGCCCAGCTGTAGTGTTCCTCCACTGGGAATGTGCTCCCATCTAATCCCCCAGTAGGTTCTCCTTGTCTGCTTGGCAACCAGAGGCTGCTGGAGGCCAGACACCTCACCCATCACTGCCTGAGTGTTTGGATCAGTGACAAGAGAAGGGCTTGTACATGGGACGACTCCTCCCCACATGCTCTCATGCTGGACATGGGGAGGAGCTCCTGGGCTTCTCCTGAACCACCTACACAGTCAGTGGAGACCCCTCATCTGTCCAAGATATGTGTCCTCATGGGCTTGGGGGTCTCCAGAGGGTTCCATTGCAAATTCTGCACAGCACAAACTACTGTAAATAATCCAGAGGGGAAAAGTTTTGTGGCTTTAGCAGGTTCCCTTTGTGACTGTGTTTTGTTTATTTGAAAGGCACAAGGGAAATTCTGCTCTTAGTAAAGTAAATAGCAAGATCCTTGTTAGATGGGGAGTAGGGGAGTGGAAGGAGTGTTGAAGTTCCCCATATATTCTAAATATGCCATATTTTTTTTGCATAAGGTATATATGTGAGCTAAGAAATGTGAATTTGAAAGCAAAGCATTCTCTGTTTTACCTGCCATAGGAATGCATTATGCCTGGTGGGAAGTAGGCTGTGTAGCAGCCCCCTGAATATTGCTCCATGGTCCAGTTCTTCTCTTCATAATGCACAGGCTGTGAGTATCAACAGAGAAAACAGTGAAACACTCAGAGAAATTGGAAATAACATATTTCTTTTGAAGAGGGGGGAAAAAACAGGCTAAGAACACCCGACAAAGGAGTGCCATGGCATCTGGCTAATCCTATCCATCTGCACAAAACAAAATTTTGTGCTTTTACAGAAACACCAGTCTCCCATGGGTACATGACAGGACAAATTAAAACATGCACTGCCTTCTCTTTTCTTGTGCAGGGTGAGACTGGCAGTTCTTTTCTTCCTGTACTCCGTGCTGCCCTCCCCTTGGGAACACAAACTGTGGCACAACATGCAATTCTAGGTACACATTTCAAGGTGCCAGAGAACTTTGGCACTTGAAGGAACTTGCCTTTATCATCCAGAAAAAAAGGAGAAACATTATTGTGCAACAGAGGCAAAAACAGACATTAATTCCTTACTTGTAAAGCCTCTTTCATCCCCAGTGCCTTGGCATATGCCTCACAGATCTTCTTTTTCCTATATGAAGATAAAATCAGAGTCAGAAAAAAAAAAGGGTGGGAGGGGGAAGCTCCCCACTCACATCTTTCTTATAAAAAAAACAAATTTATTGCAACACATTGGAAAGCAAATTAGGTAAGGCTTTAAGTCTGATTTCAAGTTCTTAACATACATATTTCAAATGCTGATGCCTAAAAGTTACATCTAAAATGGACTCAGGGAATGGGAAATGAAGGTTGATTTTGGCAATGAGGTCTACAAAAATAAATCTTTGTACAGCTATTTCAGGATGCAGAGGCAATTCATTCTCATGTTCACTGGTGTAAGACCAGAAGAAAAGCAATATAAATCAATTAAATCCCTACAGATTTACTATAGCTGGGAATAAAATATGAGCTGAAGAATGCTGCTCACATTCCTAAGCAGAGCTCCTCTTTCACTTGCACAGTACCAAAAGTCACATTTAGAAAGTACTGTTTGTTCATTTCACTGACTAATGGGAAAACTATGCTTTTGCAAACGCAGAAGTTTAAAAATTTTATCACCTGGTCTGAATCTGAAGACCCAAAAGGAGACATGTCAGCACTCCTGTATCCCTGGGTTAAAGCATCATTCAGTGGAGATGTAGTTTGGGAACATGGTTGGAAAAACCTTCTCTGTTCACACTGAGACCCAGAATTGGTAAATCATAGCATGGAAGAGTGGGCAGGACTTGGAAATTTAGAAATATCCATAACTGGATGAATATTAGCATTAGCATCTCGGCCTGTTTATGCTAAAATGTCAATTTCTGCCCCAATTTCCAGTGCTGGTAGTTGCACTGAGCATGTATAAATGTGCATATTCACACACATATTCACACACATTCCTGTGGGGAAGCATCCCAGAGAAACAATTTGCTTCTGAATATCTACAGCTTCTGAACTCTTACCTCTCTTCCTTGCTGAGATGGGCCAGTTTGACAGCCTTTCTGGTAAGGATGAAACTGAAAATAAAAATAAGGCATGTGAACATCACCCCAGCTGATATGCAAGCTCTTGCTCAAAACGACTCTAAAAAGGGAAAAAATCAAAGCACTTTTCTGGTATGTAATGAGCTTCATGTTTGTCATCATCCCTCAGCATTTAACAATTACAGGCCACACATGAAAAAGCCTGTGCAGGGTAACCTGCAGAGTTAACTGAAAGGGAGGGTGTGCATTCCCAGAGGGCTCTGATCCAAAAGGACTGAGACCCTGAGCTTTCTTGAGCTTTTGAAATCCAGCAGGCAGCTGCCTGTGCCACTTGGTGTTAGTAAGTGCTGGCAGCCTGCTGCTCTTACAGGCATGCACAGTGTCATGGATCACTCCTGCAAGAACTGGGATCAATATTTATTCATCTTGAAGGAAACAGATTTGCCAGTCAGTTCATCTGACCCTAGTGGAGATATCCAGGGGATGAAGTATGTTCCTACACTCTTTTAGAAAGTCACATAAATCCGTGAGGAGGAAGAAAGCTGGAAGCTGTTTGCCATATGGGGTTTGGAGGAGGCTTGCTGCTCTCAGGTCATGGAAGCTTTTAAGCCTTGAACATGCCCATAAACATGTACAGTTCAGTAGAAATGGTGAGCTTCCCCTGCCAGACACTTAAGGAGTAGTTGCCTGACATTTATTTATATTGGCCTTTTTTTGGCAGTCTCACCTCAGATTACAGTGGAAAGACTTGTAAAGATCGTTTGTTCATTTGGTTTCAGCTGTTTTAAAAGCCAGTCAATGCTGTCATGTATTTTCCCCCGTTTGTCCAAACTGTAACATTTTTACTCGTCAGTTTCTACAGAATCTTGATTTTTTCACTGCACAGTTGCCTCCCTGCTCCAGCAGCTGATGTTCCTTGTCCTGCCTCAGCTCAGTGGAAAGAGGAGACAAATGAGGATTTCTTGGACAATTGCAGTGTCATTTTGGACCAGGCACTAAACATAAAAGCCCAACATAAGCCAAACACAGGTTCACACAGGTAGGTATGAGAGGGAGTTATTTCTAAATCTACTCCAAAGCAAAAAAAAAACAAAAACAAAAACAAAACAAAACCATGAACTGAATGCTTAAAAAAAAACTACAGCTAAATTCAGCAAGTCCTTCCCAACCACATCCTTTGTATTAGGCTGTTTTATTAGAACCTTCTCCAGAAAGTTTATATGGACTAGAGAGGCACAAGAGGCTTGTCAGAAGTGTTCTCCTCCATCTGTGCAAACAGTAGAAGTGGCAAACACAGATGTAACCTGGTCATTTCCCCTCTCCCTCCTTCTCCCACTATCTCTTACAAGAGGAAATACACATCTGTGAGTGTGGGCTAGCAGCTTTTACCCCATAATGGCAGGAAAAGTTCCATCAGGTTTTGTGTCATCTATGGTTATTCCAATTGGAGACTCTTCATCCTCAATGATGAAGGAACCACAGTAACCTAAGGGAAAAGAAACCCCAAGATGATAGCTTTAAAAACCTGTTGATGATCACTGTTGCTGATAGTAATGAGCAAGGAAAATTATCCATAAAAGGAACTGTACAGTAATTCTGTTATTACCAAAAACACCTACATGTCTGAAGTGTCTCTCTAACAGTTTCTCAACCCTCTTCTCTCTGACTCTGGGAAATCAAGAGATTTGTTTGTACACAAATTTGTAAAAATCTTTAAAATTCCATTGTTACTTAACATGGAATTTCTACAGATTGCTGCAAGTCCCTTTGGCTTTCTATTTTGGGGACAACAAACACTAAAAATAAATTGATCTAGTCAGGGCTATGGTGATTCATTCCATGAGTAACTTTGACCAAAACAAAACCCAGTGTAATTACATCTGGTCACTGCAGGCTCAAATTTACACTATTTTGATTTTTCTGGTGATAAGATTGTTAGGAATGGTGTTCCATAACAGCAATGTACAGAAGCATGGGCTGTCTAATCTCAGATCACATCATGATGTGATTCAGATGAACATGTGAAAAATCTCATCTAGAGAACAATGTATACACCTGACTGCATTCCTGCCTAATCTCAATGGCCAGTTTATGGCCTGAAACATGCAAAAATTATATTACTTTGATTAAGAAATATTCTCACCACTCTCAATATTGTTAGGAAGAAAGTGGAACTAATCTGTTCATACAAATAGTTATGAAAATGGTATCAGTTAAAGCTGAGAAAAACAAGATTATTACAGCATGGAAAAAATATCTTGAGCTATCCAAAATGCTAACCTACTCTTCCCAATCCTCTGAGATATCAAGTCTGCAGAACAGAAGATTAAAATCGGGGAAAGGTGTTGCTTATACCTTAAGCTCTGCTTGTCATCTGCTGTAAATTCTCTTTGGCTGACCTAACTGTCCCTGCCAGGAGGAGGAGGGAGCTAATGCTGCAGGGAGGCTGATGCTTCTGTGCTCTGTAGATTTCAGCAAGGTTTCCCAGGGAAACATTGCTTGTTCTCCTGGTCATCCCACTTCAGCCAACTGCAATAGGATTCGGGATCCTGCTTGGATCTGGACTCACCCTTGGGACAAGGCATGCACTCAAGCTCAGAGAAAGAGTTCTGCTCTCTAAGGAGCTTTACTTTTCACTTTTCTGTATGTTTGATTTTGGGGTTTTGCACATTTAATCCTCCTCTGGATTTATTCCCTGATTAGCACTCTGACACCATTCTCTGACAGCAGAACTTCAAAATTTGCACAGAGTTCCCAAGTCCTCCACTTTTCCCACCTACCCTTCCTCCTCCAGAAGGCTTCCCTGTAGTACATCATGCATTTTATGACACTCCCCATAGGCAAACGCTGAATTAACTGGTTTCTCTTTGGTGGCAGCTCTGGTTTGTAATGCATCTTTGTTGTCAGGATTGGAGGGATGGCACTGATCACGTACTTGCCCTGAAATGCAGAACAAAGTCAGCACAAGGCGCTGCCTCCCAGCGAGCTCATCCCACGGGACAAGTTTGAAAGACACCTTTAATAGCTGCTAACAGCTTTCCCACATCTGACCCTGCTAGGTGGCTTTCCCACACACTTATTTCCAGGTGACAAAAGTAATTCTGACATCTCAGAAAAAAGGAGCTGGAAAAAAGAGATCAGAGTTGAAACTTGGCTGGAGACAGGTAGGGAAATGGGACAAGAGACATCCTATGGCTCAGGTAAAACTGCCTTTTATCATCTCCAGGAAAATATGGCCCACATTTTTCCCAATTATAAGATGTTAAAAAAATCACATTTGTGCATATTCACAGGATGTTACTTCAGGACAAGGAATACTGATGGTGATTCCAGCTGCTCTGAATGTGCTCCATCCTTCTCACAGGCCCTGGGTCTGACTGGAGCAGTGCAGGGCCCTGTAGGGTGACACTATGGCACAACACTGCTGCTCTCAGGTGCTCCCAGGCTGGGGCTGCCACTGTGGGTAATCATGTGCTGATGGAGCATTTCAAAGCACCACGGTAGAGAGGAAAAATCTTATTAAATGTGCTTGAAATGTCTTTTTTTTTTTTTTTTTTGTGCTGTGAACCACAAACTTAGACACAAATAGGAAGGTTATTTTTCTTTCCTTTGAAATGGTCTCAATGCAGAACTAAAACATAAAAATATATGAAGACATAGAAAGTTAAGGTAGAAAAGTCAGAGTAATGACAGAAGCCAAGTAGCAGGACACCAAGAAGAGAGGCAGTCATTAAATCTGGAAAGCAGGGTCCATGGAGTGTCAGCACAGTCCAAGAAATAGACACACACAAATGGGTGCTTCCTGATTACATCTGGCCAAGAGCTACAGCAGATGTATCCCCCTACTAAATGCATATTCCACTTTTATTCTGATCGAATTACCTCATATATCTCATGGTTTAGAGTCTCCACAAGGACATTATCACCTGTCTGGTCGATACTGATCACAGGTCTCTCCAGTTTAACTCTGCCTTTGAGGCGTTCCATTATTTTCTCTGATATCTGACCAGAACCCCCTTTAAACTTCCTCTCCTAAAACAACAAAGAGAAAAGAAACACAAACAAAAAATCAACAGCATTATTCACAATGACATTGAATATGACTTCTGCTCACCATCATAAAATTCCAGGCCAAATCTTCAGGTCCTAAGGGTGCATAAAACACCCAGACTTTCAGAAGAGTGAGGGCATAGATCTAAGCCTCAGTGGGGATCACTGACTGAACCACTTTTGCAATGGCTTCCCTAATGACCTGGCCTAAAGACTCTTTAAGCCTAGAGAACATGAACATTAATGCAGGCTTTCTAGCAAAAATAAACATATCACTTCATTCAAAACAGGTTTTGAGTTTTTTACCCGCCACGGTGCTATCAAAACCTCCAAGTGTTAACAAAGAAACTGACTGTAAAGTGAAACATTGTGCCAGCCCAGAAGCAAAACAGATCTTTAACTGGGTCTGGTCTCGAGGTAATGAGCTTTCTCTGTCCCTGGGAAGACACAAAGGAAAAAAAGGAAGAAATGTCACAATCTGTGACACACATTTCCCTGCAATGTCCGTGCAGAGGGTCAGGGGAAGCACTAAAACCTCTTTCATCTACCAGCCACCAGCAGTAGATAAAGCATCTCACTTTTATGTGCAAGATGCTGGTACAGGCAGGGAGGAAAGGATCCATAAAGTTTCATGCTGAAAGACTGAAATGGCTACCCAAGCAGGTTTTATAAGTCTTGCCAGGGCCACTAAGCCAGAATTCCTCAGTGCTTGTGCTCAGCTAAAATTGATTGGGGTGAGGGAAGAAGGAAGCATGATAGGAACACAGACAGCTTTTCCAGCTACAATCCAGCTACAAAGAAAAGAAAGTGCTCTTCCCAGGTAGCTTTCCCTTCTCCACACGTTTCATTTAGCCATGAGTATCTCGGGATTAATTTTATTTTTAACTCTTGCTGCAGCACCTAGCAGTTGCTGATGTGGGACAGCAAACATGACTGAGGGGCTCCTGAGGAGGAAGACTCTTAGTCAGGTCTGTCTCCTACCACAGGAGAGCATCAGCACTGCTTACATCCTTCCTGACACGTGGGTCTTACAGCAATGGACAGAGGCTGATGGAAACTGTTGCCATGTGAGCTGGCCCAAGAAGGAAGGGCCTTTTGCTATTTACGACCAACTCTTTTCATTAGAGGCTTCAACACCAAAAAAACACCCACATTTCACTCTGGAGTACACTTGTTCTGAACTTCTGTGAACACTCAAATGTGCCAAGTAACCCACAGAAAATAAATTGGCAAAAAAGCAACACAACTGCAACAACAGTACTGTGCTGAAGTGAATGCAGAAAACCCCCAACTGTTTAAATAGTCCACATTTATTCCACATTTTAGCTAATAAAATTAGGGCTAATCCTAATTAGGATTAGGGCTGTATCACCCCATGAGAACACATTTCCCTCTGGCCCCACATGCTCTCATCTTTTCATTAATTGCAGGGTTTGGATGGGTACAACAGTGCACTTGCTCATTACGATTTCGAGAGAGGAGGAAGGAAATGAGACATTTTGTACCTGGCCCCCATTGGTGATAGAGAAAATCCTGGATGTGCCCCCACACTGCCTCACATACCACAGGAACCAGAGGGCAGAGACTTCGTGAGGCTCAGACGTGACGTTGACGTTGACAAAGACCGTGGCGAAGTCTCTGACAGCTCTGCATGAGACACAGGACCAGGAAAAGACTATGAGAAAATATGACTTCCTGACTGCTTTCAGGAATTTATTTGTCATACTAAACAAGGGCTGCTTTCCCAAAGTCAGAAAAGTCAAGATGTTTAATATCTGTTTTATTTTTCATTCTGTACTGAGTCTGTTCAAATGGGTTCCTACCAGCATCTCCCTCCCTCCCAAAGTATTTACCCATTTAGTTTGAATTCCCACTGATTTCACCTCTAGTTAAATAGTTTCCCAGCTGCTATTCCTTTCATCAGAACAAATACTTTTCTCAGCAGAAGAACATTTTTTGTAATCTGTTAGTGAAACTTTTCTGCATTTCTCATGGGGAGCACATCAGTTCCAGGGTCTGATGGGTCCTGAGGGACTGAAGCAGCCACACAGCCTGGACATTCCCCACTGACAGTAACAGTGCTGCACTGATCTTTTGTGAAATCAAGAATTAGACTTGGTAAATAACCCAGACACAGAAACCAAATTAGCAATCATTGCCATAAAAATAAAGGAAGGGTCACCTGTCTACCAGAGTACGTCCTCTGAACATAAATAGAGAAACAGCAGAAGGAACAGAGGATCTGGCTATTCACATTACTTGCATTTGTGGCCACAGATTACTAAGAAAATTGAGAACATTTTGCAAAGAAGGTAAAAGGACTTTGACTTCGATGAAGCTTCATGAGACAACATGAATTTATAATCATCTGATAAAGGAAGGAACTTTGCAAGTTGTCTGTGCTAAAATATGTAACTTATAAACTTTTATAACCTCATTTCCCTAAGTATGAAGTTCATTCAGCCCTATTTCATTAGCCAGGATATGAAAGCAGCCTGCACACAAGAACCCCCTGTGACAATTCTGAGAGTACCAAGACACTAAGCAGTTGCAGCAGGTTCAAGCCTAAGAAATGTGACAGAAGTCTACAGGATCAGTAGATGCTGATCTGTGACACAGGACAAACAAATCTTTTGTAGTCTTGGTCCTGAGTCATACAGAAAATGCTATGGAAAAGTTTTTCTCTTTAAGCACTGTTTTTTAACTGTGTAGAAAAATGTGACTTGGCTTAAAAAATCTAAAATGGGTTTTTACTGAGTTTTTGAATAAGCACATCCATTAAAACTGGATGTTTTATTGGCAGTAGAAGCTGCCCAGCAGAGAAGTCTGTTAAAGGAGGGATCTCTACAAACCCAGTCCTGCTTATGTTCCACCAGCTCCATGGCTAAAAGCAGCAGTAAAACTAGAAGAGGAAGAGTCAGTGCATTTGCAACAGCAGTTCAAAGTAACCAAGTCTGCAGGCAAAAGGCTCATAAAATTAATTGCAAAGAAAACTCCAATGCCACAGAGAGCACAAGCAAGTCCAAATGGCTGTACAGCATATCCCATGGAGCTGGAGCAAGACCTAAGCCATAAAAACGAATTTCAAATGGAAAGATTTGGTCAGGAAGCTGCAGGCACAGCACTAAACTGCAGTCAGAAGGAAAGGACAAACAGAGCACAGCCACACAAATAAAAGACACTGAAAAGGAGGGAGGAGAGAGAGAACAGCACAGGGCCTAGCACAGCAAGCAGGGACATGAGTGCTCACAAGAGCACACTTCTCTTTGCCTTATAAAGAGCAATGATTGAAAAGAGAAAGGAAAGAAAGAGAATTCCCAGTTGTCATCACCTCAATGGATTGAACATTGTTCCTTTTTTTATTTGTACAGTGCAGTCCCTCACAGAAAATACATTGGTCATTTTATAGATGGTGCAACACCTTGAGCCCTCTTCCTACCAGCTCTTGTTGATGTTCTGTTGGATCTGTTACTGACAAACAAGGAGGACCTGTGGGATGATGCAAAGCTGAAGGGCAGCCTTGGCTGCAGTGGCCTGTGGAGTTTAAGATCCTGAGGAATACTCCAAACAGCACAACTGCAGCCCTGGAATTTGGAAGGGCAGGTTTCACCCTCCTCGAGGGCCTGAATGTCTCATAGGAAACTATTGTGTAAGGCAAAGAGCCACAGGAGTGCTGGCTGGAGTTCAATGATCCAATGGTTTGAAGTGAAAGGATGTTGGGAAGAGCTCACACACCACTGCTGTGTGCAGGGACCTGCTGAAGCAAACCCCAGGCTCCCCCAGTACTTCTGATGCCACCTGCCAGCCAAGCAAAGCCCATCTCAAACACCTCCTGCTCTGTGCTCAGCTCTACCACAGAACCTGACAAAAAGCCACCGTCATTCCACAGCTGGAACTTCAAAGCAGGTAAAGATTTACACACTTGGTCCAGCAAATCTTATTTATCAGCTCTTTCATGGTCATTTTGTCCCATTCTTCAGCATGTGGAGCATCCCATGGAGCATCAGCAGGAATCTGGAGACAGAGGTGAAATATCCAAGGAATTATTCAGTACTTCACCATTGCCTGGTCATAGCTAGTTAGTAGCACAGATTTAATTGATATGCTGGCCAGGAGTTACCTTTGTCCCCTGCACATGGATAATTTTGGAAATTCACTAAATGGAATAGTTTCCATTCACACCTTAGGGCATGAATTGTACCATGACCACCAAATCTGTCTTTGTCTGACCAGTGAACCATATCCTTCTGCTGGGACTCATCTGGATTTTAGTTGTCCAGAAGCAATTCCAATTTAGTGGTGTCTTGTAGAAGTTGAGGGGAAAGTTCTTTATCCAGTCAGTTCTAAGATGAGTATCCAAAGGCTCCTATGTCTCTCTGCTAATTGCAGAGTAAAAAAAAAAAATTATCTAGATACTTTTCAAATATTTTAGGCAGTTAAATTATTAATAATAATTCTTTGCAGTAAGTAATATGATGTGGAGGATACTACCATATTCCTAAAACTTTAGAAAATGTACTATTGACCAAAAAAATGTGTAGCATAATACATAAATTTGATTCTGCAAAACTACATAAAATCAATGGAATTTGCAGGAGTACAGTGAGTTATGCTTGAAGATTCTGGTAAGGTAAAGCCCTTGGTTTATATCTAGATTATATGGGAGCTGATGAATATTTGAAAGAGAGTATAATGCTCCAGGGGCTGCAGTTGTACTGCTTATATCTTGAACTTTAAAAATAAAGTTCCTGTGAAGTCAAACTGGAGCCTAGCTTAGGCAGCTACAAAAAAAAATAATCATCTTTACTCAAAATGCTGTCACAAGGGAAGAAGAAAAAAACCCTCTAATCTCCCAGCTCATGGGATATTTTTTCCTGTCATGAGAAAATACTTACACTGAGTTCAACCTCTTTTTTCAGATATCTTAGATACCTCCAGATCTTTCTGTCTCCTCTCACAGAATCATAGAACAGTTTGTGTTGGAAGGGGCCTTTACAAGTCATCTAGTCCACCCCCCTCTCAGTGAGGAAGACCTATTATTTCTGACAATTCCTGGGAAATACAGAAATCATTCTGATGGATGTTTTCTTTCTGTTTTGTTTTGTTGTTGAGGGTTGTTTTTGTTTTTTTTTTTTTTTTAATTTTAAAGAAGCAATAAAAAACCCTGCCAGAAAGAAAACAAAAACCTGATTTATTCACGGTGACATGAGCATTGTAGGAAACACTGAATTTTCACAGCCTACCTCTTTTCCCATCTTGTCCATGGTTCTCCAGAAGTTATTGTAATCCAGATAAACCAAGGGATTCCATGTTGAAGGGCAAATTCCTGTGAAATTTCGTGACTTTCCCTGAAATGCACAGAAAACCACAAACAACTGAAATACAACAGAGCACATCTTCATTACTCAAGAACACAAAATTCTCAGAGCCATCACGTGTTTGGCCTTTGGCCCCAAAAGACCTGGCTGGGTTTTTGTTTTCTTCTTTTTCGTTCTCCTGCGTATGCACCAAGCAATGGAACGCGTGTTGCTAAGTAGGAGGGCTGAAAACAGCTGGACTGGCATTAAAAATGACAATAACACATTTTTATACCCACTATTCTGAAAGGGTGGGGAGGGGTACATTTGTTCTGAGCAGGTTGTCAAATTCTGGGCTAAGGATACTCAAGCCATGGCCAAAGAGATAATATTCCTCGTTCCTAAGAATCCTTCATTATTACATTTAAATGAATCTACTACTTGCCTGCTGCTGAAATGTGCTTCCTGAAATTTGTGTGGGTCTAAAATTGAATGCATTTCAAATTATTTAGGCACCTTTATGGTACACCTCACCTTAAAAGCAACCTTACCTCTATATTATTCCATGGAAATAACCTAGCCTATAAGAAAATATCTGAATGGGAAGTTTTTGGTTGCAGGAAGAAAAATATTGTACGCTTGCAAAAATGATGTCAGTACTTACGATGTGTGTGACACAGAGCTGCTATTATCTGAAACTGTTTCAGATAATCCTGTGATATAATGATAAGAGAAACAACCTAACAGCAGCTGCTTCTTTGTGATAACTTTAATCTGAAAGAGGAGGGGATCAGCAGGTAATATTTTTTCTTATTAAATTGCTTTGGACCTTGCCCCATGTAAGTCAGTGTGAATTTCCCATCAGATCTCTGCTGTCTGCCTTTCCAGATGTGTCAGAAGTTGGAGTGAGGATGCAGGGAACACTCTGACCATGACAGGTAGGAGCTGTGGTGCTAAAGCAGTTTGCAACCTGCTTTTCATGGCCCGAGCCAGCCCATCACACCTGGCAGGTGGGAGTCACAGACCAAGAGAGAGGCTGCAGTGCTTCAAATGCAGGAAATGGGGACCCAGGACAGAGGACATGAAGCAGGAGCCAAACACACCTTCCTCACACTTGGTGAGAGAGAATTCATTGATCTTCCCCACTGATAATTGTGTATTTGTGTGTAAAGGCATGTGGGCTTCTGATTCTGCAGAACATTTTTCTCTGCAAAGATCATAACAAAGATAGAAGGTGCAAGATGAAACTCAGAGATCATAGTGAGCTTTCAGACTTGGCAAAAGCAGTATAATACCGAAATTCCTACACCTTGGTGAACTTTTGTCAGACCCAGGACAGGCACAGTAGGGGAGGCAAATGTATGTGGGTAAGGGACCACAGCAAGACTTGCCTGGTCCTCTCTCCTCAGAGCAGGGTTCCAGCAGTACCCCAGCTCTGGAGCCCATCAGGTCACTCTGTGCTGCTCCTCCTCACCATCTTCAGTGAGGGCAGCAGCAAAGCCACTCTCCTGTTCCAGCCAGACTCAACAAATTCTGCTCTGGGACAAGCAAAGCATCAGGTTGTGGTCACAGCACTTAGTTCAGCCTGAGATTTGCAAATTCAATGTTTTAGAGTTGGTTGGTTTTTTTTCATTTCCAACAAATGTTGTGCTTTCAAGTCACCAGGAGGTGGTTGGTTGCCTCTGGATTTCTGAGTAGGTAATCTCAACCTTGTGTACCACATACATTTTTTTCTCTCTTTTCTCCCTATTTTGTTCTTTTGCAGACTTACCCTGAAGGAAGGTGGCAGCGGGGATGCTGCTCCAGCCTTCTCCAGGTGCACATGTGCATGCAAAACATTTCTGCCATGGCAAGAGAAGAGTAAATTCTCCTGTGAACTCCCAGCAGGGAATCCAAAATACACCGGCTCTTCCTTTCCCTTGAGGACAATTTCTCACTGCCAGGCTGCAGCACTGTGTTGCACTTCTAAAAGATCGTCAAACACTTCTGCTCAAAATCCACTTATTGCTAGTCATTTTATTCTGATTGGGAACACAGGTGCAATCCACATTCCTTCCTTGACATGCTTTAACACCAATAATTCTGCCCTTCAGCAGAGAGGAGGTGCAGTGCTGCCAGGCCACCCAAATCAGGGTGAGGAGCAGTTATTATTACTGCTGTTCTGCGCTGTTGATACTGCATGGGGGCAAAGGCAAAAGATAAGCCTGTGTCCAATCAGGAGCAGCAGCAAGAAGTTCCCAGTTTTTCACTGTTCAGTGAAAATCTCTTTTCAAAAGTCCTTCTGATAAGTGACTGCACTTGTATAGAGCGCTGTAACTTGCAAACAGCTCTCCTATCCTTAGCTTTCTTAGCTCAAAACATCTTTGGTCAATGGCATAGCCCTGGGAGATCAAAGGGAATACATGTTTTATCCCCTGAGAACTATGAAATGCCAAATGATAATTATAAAAGTCTAAAGTTGTGTTACTTGTTGCCCTCTTCTGCATGCAAAAAAGCCCACAGCCTCAGTGAGACTGGAACCCAATGGCAGGAAAAGATGGAAAAATACAACAGTGCTAACAGACCTGCAAGAGGCTAAGACTGAATTCAGAGAGGCTGAAATAGTTCACAGACACAGTGATCCTTGTGTGGCGGGGCTGTACCTATCAGAGATGGGATCAGAGGAATGCCAGCTCTAGCAAATTCCAGGAGAGAAACTCCCATTTCCCATCGGGCAGTGTGAGCCCAACAGCCTTAGACACATCAGTTCTGCAGCTTTCTCTCTGGCACAAGTATCTCCACAGCAGGGAGTAAATCTAGTCCAAGTGAGATGGGGCTGGTAAGATATTAATTTGGTTTTAATATTGTCTCCTTGCTAGGCAGAAGAGCTCTGGCTGAAAGTTTCACAGAGGAGCTCACTGCAAACAGGGCAGGTCTTGCAATTTTCCATTTTTAAACAGATTTATAGTGTTCTGGATGTATTATTTTCAGAACTACTGTTCTCTTAACTGAAAGGCAAATAACCCACTGGCTTAGTTCCCATGCTGGCACATGGCTGCCTGACTGGCCCACAGAGTTTATCCAACTCTTATTTTCATTTCCTGGTGTATTGAGTCAGATCTGAGTCCTGCTGCCTGCTTGGATTCGTTACCCCACACCAATCCAAAGAAAACAAGATGCTCAAGCACCACCCCTCAGTGGTTAGAAAGAGGGCAGCGAGAGATGAGCTCTGCCAGGTCCCTTCCCTGCCCAGGACCATGCTGGGGCTTGGAGCCAAAACTACAGGAATTAACCCCAAGTTGTGACACCACCCCAAGTTTCAAATTGTGCCAGAGGAGCAGACAATTTTGCCAGATTTGAGAAAGGCAGGTCTGCCTCCTGCCTGCTGTGCCAGGGACAGGACACACTGCAGGAAGCACAGGAGGAGCATCCCCCATGCCCCAGAGCAGGGGTTGTTATTGCCAGGGGCTGTGCCCAGCACAGAGCAGCAGCTCCCCGTGGTGAGATCCCTCAGGAGAGAATCCTTCCCTGTCCCCACCTCCAGCAGGTATCAAACTATCCCTGGGAGCAGTGCTGTGCCTGGGACTGTCTGATCCCTGTGTCTGAGCAGCAAGTTTGTGGTGATGTGCAGGGTCTTAGTCACAGACCCACTTTTTGAACCCCAAGCTCTTAATCTAAAGGCAGGATGAAGAAAAGAAAGGACTAGATGGCTAATCTGAAGCACTGTATAGAAATCCTCATATTTTATCAAGTGTTCCTTCCCTCTGAAAATCATAATTCCTTATTAAGTAATATTGTATATCCTGGAGCTGTGTGCTGCTGCCAGATATTGCAGGAGTGCAGCTATAGGAGAAGGTTATTACCACACCAATGCCTCAATTTTCTAGAGTCTTCTACTGAAAAGGTGAAAACAGCACAGAGCTTCAAGGACCTCTGTTAAAACAAAAAGCTGTCTGCCAGCTCAGGGAAAGGAGAACTCCAGCACATCTGCCCTTTCTCAGTCCAAAAGCACTCTGGCTGAATTATGGGACAGGGAAATTTAGCTGGATAGAGGCTCATAACAAACACTGAAGATTTAAGTTACAGATTTACAAGGACAGGATATCAAAAGAATTCCTCATTAACATTAAAGGAGTCCATGTTACCATGCTAACTGATGGAAAAGAAAGAACAAATGGATAAAAAAAAAGGTAAACAATAGTTATATATTTGAATTTTCAAAGAAACTGTAACTACAAAGGAAACCTGCACCAATGAAGCAACTTGGTTATTAAAGCTTGCAGTACATGGGATTTTTCCACACACATATGGGAAAAATTCCTGTCAGAAAGAAGCGGCTCATTAAATCCCTCTGGGGAATTTCACTTTCTCTTGGCTGCTTCCGCTGCTCAGAGAAACCATTTTCCCACTTTCTCCCAACTCAATCAAAGCAGTATCCTGGAAATCTTCAGAAAAAGCCAAACTGAACTGATTGTTACGGTAAAGAAAAGACCCAAAATCTCTAAATCCAAGGGTGCTGAAGATTACATACAGATGTCACAAACACTTTTAAAGCTGTGCTTAGTCATGGCAAAAGCACTTCCTCTCCCCTCTGACAAAACCACACCGCACTGCAGACTTTGGAGAAAGCTCTTGGGAGGAGACCTTCTTGTCTGGCCCTGGCTACACACTCCTGGACAGCCACCAGCTGACAGAAACAACAGCTGAGACACAAGGGGAGAAGGTTTAATCAGACCTTTCAAACCTGAAAGGCAGCAGGTGGCCCATGGCTGATGGTGTATTAGCCCAAGAAGCCGAAAACATCCATCTTTCAGATTAATATTCAATTTCTGGTGGATATGATCCTTTAATATCAAATAATCTCTTTGTTAACACTTTCTGCCATCTAGGAGATGCCACAGGTGCTTGTGTTCCTGGAGCAACTGAAAGGAACATGGTGGGTGCATCTTCAGCTGGGAGAGCACAAACCCCTACCTGCACCTCCCAGCCAGCCTGGTCAGGGTGCAGCAGGCAGGTAAAAGAGAGGCAGGTGAAAGAGCCCTGGGCTCTGACCAGCCCAGCCAACAGCCAGGACTGCACAGGTGGAGTTTAAAAGCTTCAGCTAGAAGTGGAATATAAGAGAGGGTTCAACAACACATCCCTAAATCAAAGGGCATGGTGGCTGCACAATGTCTCAAGGAAAAAGGAAGGAGAAAAAGCAGTGGGAAACCTTAGGAAAAGACAATGGAAGAAAAGGGCTACAATTCGGGAAGGGAATGTGGGAGAAATGAGACCTACAAGAAGAAAAGCATCATTATTATTCACCCAGTGCTTACATCTGGGAGACCTTAAAACCCCTTTGCTCTCACCCTGCTCCAACAACTACAGCTCCCTGATTAGCTCAGCAGGGCCACGATGAAAAACCCAGAATTGATCCACAGCCTGTGATCCAGTTGAATAGCTCATAATGCTGCCTCTTGCTTAGAAATACGCTTTCACTTCAAAGAAAACATACAAAATTAGGTGGTCATTAGCAGGAACATGCATAATGCAATGTGGGACAATAAAAAGCTGCAGCTTTTGTGTCAAAATGGATTAAGGGCTCAAAGTAATATAACCCATTAGAGCCTTTTATTTAACATAAAGAAGATAAGTGCCTTTTAGGATGCTGAGAGATACATGCCTGAGCTTAAATTGGAGTGGGACAAACATTCTGCTGGTACAAACCAGCCCATCCCTCTTGCTGTAGAATTACATCAATTTTGCATGAGGGAGTGACAAATAACTTTTTTAGTATTATGGAGTGGCTGTGCAATTATTCAAGATGTGCCTGTTTTATGAGCATGGCATCAATCTGCCCAATAAGGAGTGCTTGCAGAAGCAGATGGTAAAACTTTGCAGCGTGAACACATTGCTCTAATTCTTAGGAAAAAAGTGGGAAGGTAATAGGAATGATACCAATTAAGGATCCATCACATAGGATGGCTTATCTATATCAAGTATGTCAACTGTGACTCATATAGGCTTCAAGTCTGGTTCTGCCAGAGTCTGTTAAGCACCAAAACTAAAGAATATTTTTAAAAAAATTGAAAGTGATGGTCTTTGCAAATTAAAATAATACTTTGAGTTATGGATACAGACAGTAACATCTCACTCCTATGAATCTTAGGTCTTTCTTTGTCCTTCTCCCTGCTGCTCTCACCCTGTACTGGTTTTGGCAGCAGATCCTGGGTAGGACCTGTGCAAAAATATCAGTGGGCCAAAGATCTGTCACGAGGGCTGGAAATCAGCTCTGAGGACATGTTTCATTCCTGGTCACTTCAGCCATAGCAGTACTTGCTCAAGAGTGGCCACCTGGACTGCTGCTGCCCCACACCTCAGAGAAACTTTTGGTGACTCTTGGGAAGGGCTTGTGCCATCATTAGCTAGAGAGGGAACCTCAGAGTCTCAGATGGGATGATTAATTCCAAACACCCATTTGTGAGATGAATCCCACCCCACGGGACTGGGAGAGATCTCATGAGAATCCAGTCATGTGGGCAAAATATATTGTCCTAGTCCCAGGCTAGCTCCATAATACTGTTGTCCAGTATCATCATTCAATACTATCCATCAATACTATCATTCTTTGAATTTAAATTTAGCTTTTTTTTCAGAACAAGTATTTTCTGAACTTCATGCAAAGCTTCTTTGGAGGGTATGTTCAAAGACAATGTGCCAAAGGCATCCCAGATCTGCTGTCAGCTGCATTTTCTAAACACTTTTAAAAAGAAAGTAAGAACCATTTGTCACACACCCAACAAGTTAAAACAGAATAACAACACTTCAAGCAGGTGCTTTCTGGATTACTAAGGGTGAGTTTTAAATGAAACCCTTTTGATGACCGTCAGTAATTTCCAAGTTTTTGGAAATTTGGGTCCCTCAGCATGGAAATGCAACACTTACCCCTTTATGATGGAACATATGGCCCTCGACATACACTTTATAGGTCTCCACCCCCAGCTCTTTTGCCAGTCGGAGAATCCGGTTTTGGGTAGGTCCCACATAAGATCCACCAACATCTACATAATTCACTTTATCGTTCTGTGGAAAAGAACACAGGAATCAGAAGCTGTGCAGGAAGCTCCTCAATAGAAACATCTAGAAGCAGAAAGAATTATTCCATGCTGAACGTGTATGGAATGTATGGGTATGACATTCAGGAGGAATTTGTTCATGGAAAAGGTTGCCAAGCATGGAAATGGGTACAGGGAGGTGGTGGAGTCACCGCCCCTGGTGATGTTCAAGAAATTCACATTGCATTTCTTGTCATTGCAAAACATTTCTGCAGCTGAAACCATCTCCAGCATCAAGGCTCATTTTCTCTCCCTAGATACCTGCCTAGACTTAATGCTGCAGGTGCTGAGCACTGCACTGCAGTTTTCCAGGAGATTAATCTCCTTCCCAGCACTGCACTCCTTGGCTCCAGCCTGCTGCTGTCTGGACAGGGACCCCCAGCCATGCCTGCCATGAGAGGTGCTCAATGCACCCCTCAGACCAGCATCCCACTCACTTGGGAACTGAGAAGAAGGCAGAAGGTTTCAGGGATGCACACTATTACAGCAGGCTGATCTCCCAAGACAGTAACTCTTTTCAGCACTGTTTATAGTGAGTATTTTAAACCTGGCACTCTCAGTGTCACAGAAGGATGGTGTTTATGCTCCATGTTTCACACACAATCATTTCTGCTGGAACACCACTGTTTATCTCTGGCTCCCCAGCAATGGCACCTGACATAATTTACACCTCCCTCAATTCCAGGGTGGGAAGCAGAGGTAATGTCTGTATTACATTACCCTGTGCCACAAGTCACTCTTCTTTTCTTTCATTTATTTTTTTCTAATGGCAATTGAGATGCAGTTCATTTTTAGAAGAAGGAGTGTTACTTCAGATAATTTTAAGACATTTTAAAACATACATCTAAGCATAATGATGTCTGGCCCTGCTCAGGCTGCTTCTTACACAGCTCTAAGTTATCATGCCTGTTACAGAATGCAAAGGGAGATGGGAAAAAGAGGGGTAATTTTCTGACACTCATGATCCCAGATGATGGTTTTCAACACATTATTGAAGTCTAGGTAGACAATATTAATTTTTCTCTCATCTACTAAGCCAGTCACTGCACCTTAGAAGGCTGTCAGGTTGGCCAAGCAGGAATTCTTGGTGAACACATGCTGACTGATGACTTTTGGACTAGTCAAAGAAGCTCTGTCACCTTCTGAGGGATTGAGCTGAAGCTGTAGTTCTCTGAATCAAAATAATTGCAGTTCCCTGTGTCAAAATAACAGGAGTGACATCTGTCACATCGTAGACCAGCACAAGTGAGAGTCCACATCCCATGAAGCACTTACCCTGATAGTGAATGTCCTTCCTCCAACTCTGTCCCGGGCCTCAAGGACCACCACACTGACCCCAGCCTCAGACAGCAATTTGGCAGCTGACAAACCTATCAAAAAAAAGAGAATTAAAGCAAGTGGCAGCAATCAGCCACATTAATGGTCAAAAAACTGAACCTAAGATTCAAGGTCAGAGATTTCAATAGAGTGGTCCCAAAAATCCCTGGGAGAAGTTAGGAACTTCACATGGCATCTCACCACAGAAATCATGTGGCTGCTGCTTAGCTGCACATTATAACCACTCACAGCATTCACAGACTGAAGCTTCCTCCTTGGGTTGGCATTTTGGCCTTTTAAAAGCAGCAAAAGATCAATTATTAAGGTACAGACACACATCTTACTCTTCATTTGTGCAGCCTATGGAAAGGCAGCACCCAGCTTGGGGGACTTGCAGTGCTACAGTGACATCAATAAAGCTCCTCTCCCACATCAACCCCCTGCTCCTCTGCTGTCCCTTGTCCTCATTCACATGCAGAAGGAAAGTCTGCTTCACTGTCAGGATTCATTTTCAGCAACGGAGTTTGACCATGACAATCAAACAGGCTGCATGTAGATACTTTATAAAAGGAATTATGGTCTCAGCAAAAATCATCTAATTATGGGACTTTGTGATGGAGCCACTCTGGAGACAACTGAAATTCAATAGGACAGGAGACCTCTTTGCTTCTGACAGATGCAAGCTGAAATTGTAAAAAGCAATCATGAGTTGGTGAAATCAGATTATCCCACAGCCCTGCAGGCCAATTTGGCACTGAAGCATTGTTTCTTTGGAGTTGTTTCCCCTCCTTAAGTACACAAAAGGCAGCCCTATTGATCAGAACTTCCAGGATAGCCTGCAGGCAGGAGTAACCATATTACACTCATGTTTATTACACTACCTTGAAATGTGATTAAAATCAACTGCTTGTGAGCCTAAAGAAGGCATGTCTGAAAAGACCAGAGGAGAGGAATCATCCTGGGAAGAGTTAAATATACTCCTTTATTCTAAGGGCAATGCAGAATTGACCATAAACTTCTATGCATAGAAACTTTTAATGGGAAAGTGAAATGCCATTCACTGGAAACCAGAACTGAGGAAGTTCAAATGTCTTACATAGGCAGAAATTATATATATAATTTTCATACTCATCTAAAAGTAACTTTACACCCTTGAACCATATTCTTCAGATTGCTGCTGGAGCAGAAGTATACTTAATTCTTCCATCTATTTAATATTCTAATTTTTTTAATTGCAAGCTGTTTTTCAGTGGAATGGATATCTTATAAATTGATCTAATTTATTTCAGTGATAATTTTTTTCCTCCATGAAACTCTAGAAACAATTATTTTCTAGCTAATTATTTAATCTGTTGAGAGATGGTTTCTCTTCCTCCCCAACATAAATGTAGAACTCACAAATCTGTGATGTTGAAAACACATACTGCAGTATTTTCTTACAAATACATGATTTTTTATATGCAGAAAAATGAGATTTCAAAATGTACAGTGGGTTTTGTCACAAAATAGTGGATATCCTACATACATAAAATAAAAGGCTGCATTATCCATTCTGTGTAAATACCACTGGACACTCAGACATGAGTGGGTAATTCTTTTGTAAGAAAGTTTACTGTAGATATACATGCCTTGAAAAAATTGAAAATGAAGCCTAAAAATGTCCAGCCTAGGTATGAAAAAAACCAAAATTAAATGCAAACCTTTGTGCCTAAGAACATAATTTCATGCTGAATACAACAGCTCTATTCCCGCCACAATTGTTTAGGAAGAATAATGGTTACACTGGACTGAGTTGGAAGTTCACTACTGGATTATAGCTTGATTATGGGATATATCCAAATAAAGAAGGGCTGCTAAGGGATGAAGAATGTGTTGTAATGTGCCTCAGGTTCTCTAACCTGCTTGCCTGTTAAACTTGTACTCCAGACTTACAGGTGGTTAAGTTTCATTATTGTTAACCCAATGGTCATCTGAGAAACTGGTTCAAAAAAAGAAAAAGGCTTTGAAGCTTCATAGGTTGGGAAACAGCAAAAAATAAAATGAGACAGCAATGGCTTACTGGGAACTGGGAGAGGGCATGACTCACAAGTAAAAACAATAAACAAAATATGTTTATTTAAGATTACTACTGCACATTTATTTGCTCAAAGCATGGAAACTATTTTCTTTGAAAATAGAGAACTAGGAACAACACCCACTCACAGCATCTCCCTGTCTATCCCCATCACTGTCTGTTGGACCCACCTCTTTAGCTCCATCCTGGTGAGACTGAAGTGTACCAGGTCCAGGTGCTTCCACAGGTTTGTCTAAAGTACAGGTCATGAAACCTCCGTGCTTTTTACACACAATTAAACTCTAAATTGACTGCATATTTGCCCTTCATCTTCTGCATAGCTTGAGTTTTCAAGACTTTTGTTGCTGTTCCAGTATCCTGGACAGGACTGGACACCAGAGAGTGACCATTTGATTGATGGGGTAAGAATGAGAGAGGAAGGAGTGAGACCTTCTCTTTTCCTGCTCCTTGCCTCATCCCTGCCTGCTCAGCTCCCCTCAGGCTGCATGGAGCTATCCTCTCACTTCCTCTACACCATCTCCATCCCAGAGGACATCACGAGCCTCAGCAACTGCCAAGGAGCAGGGAAGAACTTGTGGATGCCCCATCCCTGGAAGTGCTCCAGGCCAGGCTGGATGAGGCTTTGAGCAGCCTGGTCGGTGGGAGGTGTCCATGCCCATGGCAGGGGTGGAATGAGATGGGCTTTAAGGTTCCTTCCAGCCCAAAGCATTCCTCACAGGCACACTATCCCAGGCCAAAGGGAGCACTGGGCTCGGTGCTCAGACTCAGACACCGCAGTGTGTGACCGTGCTGCAGACACTCCTGTCACAGCTCAGCCTGGGGCTGCGTCACCTCCACCTCCTCCGAGTGCAGCCTTGAGATAAAGCTGGAAACCACCCCAAACCACTGGACAAACTCCTTCCAGATATCCCCCTAACCCCATGAATTAGAAATACACTACTTGCCTCAGCAAAATGGAAGGAGCCTGCCAAAACCATGCCTCATTTGCAGTGTCTGGCTGTGGAAATTCACTTATTGTTAAATGAGAACAAACAAGACCAGACATCCTCCACGAGGGTTTCTATGGAAATCTTACAAGCAGCTCCCTTCCTCTGAAGATGCCATGCAGGAAAGCTCTGTTCCTATTGATTTTGCAGTGCTATTAAGGACTCAGAATTGCCGCTGCTACAGATCATTCTGTGGCTGCTCTCATCCCAGAAAACTGTAATAATCCTACCACAAGCAAAGCCCTTTGAAGTTCATCAAAACACTGGGTATATAGTAAAAAAAAAAAAAAAAAAAAAAAGAAAATAAACTAAAATGAATTGATGCCAGCCTGCAGATTAGAAGACACACCCCATGACTGAAACATAAGAATACTGAATAATACTGAATTTAGTAATACAACAAAACCCTACTTCTACCTCACAGAGAAGAAAAGTTCACCTCCACAGGTCACAAAAATCACTGGGACTTAAGAGATTTGAACTTGATTCCAAAGGAGTCCTGTACTGTGGAGAACGGTTTCCTGTTTTGTAAGGAAGTTATAAGAGTAGATTTATGAGGATAATTCCAAGTTGCCTCAGTGCTGGGGTTGATACAGGACACATGAGCAGAGATGAGTTCTACAGCACACTGAGAGTTTTGAAAAAGTTGCTTTATTGGAAATGTCGTAGTGATTGCATACTTTTCAAAATCTAGGCTCTGTAAATACAGAACTTCATTAGAATTCATAAAATTCTTATTAATCCACCCTAGTGTACATGGCATTGGGTTAGCCACATTGTGAGAAAGATGTTTAACTCCTTACTGTAGTCTTCTAGCAGGCTTTAATTGAGGAAATGGGGAAAAATCTTCCTGTAAAATCCCAACATTTTTCTGATCTTGAGTGGGGAACTAATTCTCAGACTTTTTTTGCTCATTTTTCTAATATGCATCAGAGTAAAATAAGATAATTGGCAATACATTACTATTGAAGTTCCAATGTAATGACATTCTAATGTTGTGATTATTTTTACTGTTTCATTGATGGAAAAACCTAACAATCGAGTAATTAAACCTGTCAATGACCACCTTAAAATCAGCTCTCATTTCTCCTGCGAGAAATCCCTTTGGCAAGTAAAAATGAACCAGTCAATAAGAGATGTAAAACATTTCTGCCATGACCACAGGGTAAAATCTCCCTTTGTCACCTCTTTATTCTTCTCCTGTAACACCAATTACCCTTTCACTGGAATTTTTGTGTGCATCATAGCGTTTATTTAAGTTTTAAAATACAGTTAAAATGTGCTCAGTTACATCAGATTGACCAGAGCAGCCACTAATGGGCAACAACACACAGAAAGCTGAGAATGAAAGAATTGTTTCTGTTCACTGAGTAAGGATTTAAAGATTCTCAGTTGCCACTGAATATATGTGTAAAACAAAATAAAACAAAACAACAATGCTATTAATTCAGTAACAGCATCTTAAATCCACACAAAACAGCAAGAATGCACAGTGTGGATCACAAGTCTACATTTATTTCTATTTCAGTGCTGCCTAATACCATAACATCACTCATTTTCTGCTTGTCAGAAACCATGTTTTATCTTGCCATACTTCCTTTCACACCCCTTCTTGTAGAATACTTGATACTGGAGAGAGATTGAGTTTATGTATTTTGTCATTTTCAGCTAAATGTATTTAATTTCTTTTTCATCAGTATTTTTTCCCTTCTAGGAAAAAAAAAAAAAATCCACTTGATTCAGCAAAGATCTTAACCAAAAGAGAATAAATATTTTTTATTACAGAGTACATTGTCCAAAGGAGACCAAGCCACTTACTGGTTTCAATGGCATCACTGTCTAAATGCTTTCTACAGATCAAGCCTTGTTCTGAAGGGCACAAAGACAGTTCCTCATGGACAATGTTAACAGAAATACAGTGGGCAGGAAGAGGGAATTCTATCCTAAGAATTAATCTGTTCCTCTACACACCCACTGGGATTTTCATGCCCACAGCTTCTTGCAGTTTACATCCCTTCCCCAAAGTAATGCCCTCCCCCAAAACAAAGGCAGAAAAAAGTTAATAAGCACAGGGTAGGATATGAGGCATCTTTCGTCCCATTACATATTAAAATGAGCAGTTAAAATGATGACAGTTTGATGCCACCTAGTAATGGAAACAACCAAGGTAATTACACACATTTTATGACTATTGACAATTTTTTTAGTCAGTGCTGTGCAGAATTAATTTCTGTTATCTAAATGGTGACGTTCAACTAAAAAAGTATGTCAAAAAATGTTGCTACTAAATTATGATTAATGTCATCACCACAAATACCAATAACAGTTATTCCCAGAAAAGACATCATGCCTGTCCCATGCCTGGTTTTGTAATGTTAGGGTATTTTCAGGGATCTGTCATAAGCACTTGGCTATTTCTTTTGCTGGTTGGGGCAAATAACACTCATAGGATTTCAGCAGCAAAACAGCAGAACACATTATGAACAAGAAGGCAAATGGAAATTGATATTTCTGCTTATTTGCAATTATTGTATAGAGCATCCATTACACTTTGTACAGGGCTCTGGGAGTTTTGTCCCTGCTATAAATCTTTCTCACAATAACAGTCAGCTTGCTAGGAGTACATTGGGAACTCAGAGCTCTGTGCAACATTGTTATTTATTTCTGCATCCCCAAAAATGGTCTTTAGGAATCTCTGGTACTATATGACAACATCATCACTGATGATGATGATCCACTGGCTGGATCCAGGAAGAAGGAAGGAAGGAACTGGGTAGGTGGAACCCAGCACAGGACAAATGCAAAGCGAACGGAGAATACATTTTATGAATCAAATGTTGCATTCCTATAGGTCAAATCCCAGGTAAATACAGAAGTAACAGTAGAGGGGAAAAAACCCCAAAACTATTGAAAACTAGTCCAGATTTGCACAGGTCAGACTGATTCTGTCTCACACCAACAACTGTGTGTTTGACAGTTTATCTGACACCACCACCCACCAGCAGCCTGGCGCGCTGTCAAAACAAACAGGGCAGTGTACAACAGAAGTGGTGCTGCCAGGATGGCAAGCAAGGAAAATCTGCATTTCCTCATTATTCAGTCTTTCTCTCAGAGCCCAAAGCCAAGGCGTAGGTAGCTCGAGGGGTAAGGCTGTCGATCACACTCTGTGGAGCTGGAGATGCCAACACAGAGTGCTTCTCCACAGAGAGAAAAACAAAAAAGTCTTAATAATCTATCATATGTTTTATTTCTATATAAAGACCAATCACTACTATTTTTACATACAATTGTTATCCTACAATTTGTGGCCCTTGGACTCCCCTGTAAGTTCAGCAGAAAGCAGCACTGTTTCCTGCACATGGCTGGGAAATCCCAGCTCTGATTTCATGCACCCACACAATCTCCTTGTTTCTACATAAGAACAAACATCTTTTTCAGTGGAAATAAGAACTATCCATGTCAGCAAATTATTGTCTTAAGTGTAAGATTCAATTACATCTCTTTTTCCCTTGTGTTTTGTACTTGTAACACAATGTGCTGAAATTTCTTCTAAAAGATATTTGCATACAACATTTTTTGGACTTCTCTGCTTCTGGACATACTTCTCCATATCTGCTGCCTCTCTGGTTTACATTATGTAGAAAAACATTATTAATTCCCCATGCAATCTTCTGATAAACTTGTCTTCCACATGAGGTGAGGCTGGCACATGAATATACTCCCATGAAAAAACTTAAGGTATTTTGCTTACATTCTTTTTTTTGCCTTTCCAAATTTGGAACTATTTAAGCTTGAATTTTCAGGGCGTGTTTTTTAGGGTGTGGTTTTTTTGTGATTCTCTTCTGCTGGAAAATCTTGGTCAAAAATGACCATCTATTTCTTAATGTCTAGGGAAAACATATTCTTTGATTTTGGAAAATCATGCCTTTTTTTAATTCCTACTTTGGACACTGCAGCAGCAACTTGAAATTTGGCAGGGAGGTAACCCTGGAGTCAACATAGCACATTTTGTTTGTTATCCATGTGAAAATATGCCCCAATAAGGTCAGTTAGAAAGCTTTCAGAAATTACACGTCACAGCAATCATTTTTCAGATCTGACAAGCTGAAATATCTGAGGTTTCTCTCAAAACTCTCTGTGCATTTATTGCTGTCCAGTTGTTATTGAGCAGTGCCTGAGGACTGACTGAGCATCCAGGACCTCCTTACAACATTTTGTACCATCAGCTTGCTGGGTTTCAACAAACAAACAACCAAGTAAAATCAATCAAGTCAAAATCAATCCAAAACAACACTCTTCAGTTCAGTAGAAAATGCTATAAATAGAAAATGGGAGCAATATTCAAGCCATATAAATTCCCTGTGGGTATGGGGAAAGTCTTTAACTTCAGGCACCAGTTTATTTAATATGCTTGGGTATAAAATGCTGTAATCAATATTAACTGTATTACAGGGGACCTTATCTATTAAGAGCAACACAAACGTGCCTGAGGCTTTTACTGGCCACAATCCACATTTTTAACATGCAAGACCAAGAGGAAAGAGGAATCTATCCCAACCTCTGCAGCTCCGTCTCTGTAGGGATCCAAAGGCGCTTGCTGATGAAGCCTGGGCAGTTTGCCTGTAATTCCATGGGGTACAGCAGGAAAATCTCAGAGGTAGAAGCCACCCAAGCAGAGAGTTCTTCCAAAAGCTTCTGCTTCCAAAAGCACTTTTTGCAGAAGCTCCCTCCACCCCTAAATTGCAGTTCCCTACAGGCAGAGTGGATTCTGTGTCCTGGGAATGACCACATTGGGGTGTGCCAGGAGCATGGATGAGCAGAACATCCATCAGGCTTTGTTCAGAAATTGCCTCTCAGGACCATGCTTTGCTCTGAGGAACAGACAACTCCAGAGCTGCCTGTCAGGATTTGAGCTTCATTTCACAAATAGTGGACAAATATTTTTAAAAGCCACAGTGTCACTACTGGGAAGTTCACACTCAATAAGCACCTTGCTTACACCTCATACAGATTTCATGTATTTCTAGTAAAGAAATAGTTTATCCCAGATTTCCTATCCTTTCCTGTATTTAAAACACAGTAGGAGAGGAGACAGAAATCTCACCAGATGAGTCAACTGCAAATTCAATTTCAGAGTTACAAACAGCAAGTCAAGACTGGAGTCAGAGATGTTGAGAGGAAATCCTGTCCATGCTGGAGCATGATTTACTATGTACTCCATCAGAAGCAGAATTCTAGATAAAGATTACTTTTTATTGTTTTTTAAGATCAGAAAGCAGCACTGTCTAACCTCTTGCAGAACTGAGGTGTAGGCATATTGGTACAGAAATGGTAGTGACAGAGAAGCTGTGAGAAAAGCAAAACAGACCAGAGGCTGATCAGACTTTAATCCCCAGCTATGAATGGCAGTGTAAAGATGGATAAATTATTAAATGAGGCATTTATTGTCTATTTTTCAATGTCTGTTTTCTCAAAATGGTGCCTGTTCTAATTCATAACAGGCAAACACCAATTTCAGTGCCACTGGCATAGGGTTTCCATTGGCATGAAAAATGCTCCTGTACCCCAGGAGTGCTGTGACATGTTTATTTGCCTTTCTCACGCCACCGACAAATTTTTGGGGACTGTGAACATCATGAAATTTTCTGCTTGGCTCCATTTCAATCCCCACACCTTGGTTTTGGTCCAAGGTGTAGGTGTTACAAAGTAACTTCGTGTTTTTGTACTAGTGAGGCAAGATACCGCATAGAAATACTCGAAGCATTTTCTGAAACACTGCAACAGGTTTGGGACCTGGAGGAACGAGGCACCCTGAAGGGAACAAGAGCTTCTCAGAGCTCTAAAACCCATGTTAAGAGGATGTTGCCATCAGCTGCACACAGAATGGGTGGCAATTCCCTAAGGACACTGTGTGTGTGCATTACAGGAACCCTAAGGATGAAGACCGAATGTCTCATGCTAGCAGGAAAATTACCAGGCATCTGGTAAAACTAAAAAGCAAGGAAATCTAGATTCAAAGTCTTCCTTTCTGTCTAGTGATGCTAAAGATTATTTGCATCTTTACATATTCACAAATAATTATTTAAACAATTACTGTTCTTTTAGTAAATGAAATAACATAATTATGTAAAGCATCTACTGTTTTCTGCATTAATTCACCACAGATTACACCAATTACATTACAAAATTACAATTACAATTACAAAAACAAATACACAGATTACACTGACTCGCTCTCAGTACTGGTAATACCTAACTTTGCCCACACCAGTAATGGCTGTAACATCATTGAAGTCACACAATCATAAAACTCACCTTTTCTGAATCATTAGTGTAGTGAGGGCTGCCTAAAACCTGAGACCTGGCCAAAGCTGCCAACACAAAATTGACCTGAGGGACAACCTAAACACCAATTTTCTCCAACACAGCAACATTCTCATTGTAGGTAACATAAAAATAATTAATTAACGAGTTTTTTTTTTTTTTTTTTAAGCACAAGGATGAGAGGCCGTGATGCAATTGCTGGTGTCAAAGCAGATCTGAAGAGTATTTTGGGAAGTGCTGCCTGGTGAAGTGTGAGGAGTCCATGGCACTTGGGGAATCGGGCTGCCTCCAGAACAGCTCACAGCAACCAAACCTAACCTAGAGATACTCCCAGATGTTTATTCTGCAGCGTTTTTCCAAACAAAACAACTGCCACCGCTGCATGGGCAACCTGAAAAAACCACGTCAAAACAGCATCTTTGTGGGGATGAGCAACCCCAGCCCGTGCCCCCGTACCCCTGCCGTGTCCCGCACCTGTGGGCTCTGCCGAGACACTTTTCCCTCCAGCCTCCTCCCGACGGCCAGCGAGGCAGGAGCAGCGATTTGTCCCTAACACAGCGACACGGATCGTTTCCCCTCTCCTTCTCCGAGCGCTCCTGAAGCCCCCGTGGCCCTGGCGCTGTGCCCGTCCATCGCCACCCCCGCGCCACCGCCCGGCCCCGCTCCGGGAGCGCTGCGGGCGGGATTCCCGGTGGGATTCCCGGTGGGATTCCCGGTGGGATTCCCGGTGGGATGCCCCGCGGGATGCCGCGCCGCTCCCCCGCCGGCCCACCTGAGATGCCGCCCCCGATCACGATCACGTCGTATCTCTCGGCCATGGCGCCGTCCCCGCTGTCCCTGTGCCACCCCCGGCCACGGCCGCGGCTCCGTCCCGGCCCCGCTGCTCGGACGGCGCCGCCCCGCCCCTGGGCGGGGTCACACCGAGCTGCCACCAATGGGCGCTGCCTGAGGGCGGGGCCTCGTGTGGCCACGCCCCCAGTGCTTGGCGCGCGGCTCGACGGGGCGAGGGGTGCTCGGCAGCACCGGGAACACCGGGA
Source organism: Pseudopodoces humilis (assembly GCF_049639895.1). Taxonomy (NCBI): domain Eukaryota; kingdom Metazoa; phylum Chordata; class Aves; order Passeriformes; family Paridae; genus Pseudopodoces; species Pseudopodoces humilis. Next base: position 6,432,286 of record NC_142201.1, read on the forward strand.
ATGAACACCGGGAATGAACACCGGGAATGAACACCGGGAATGAACACCGGGAATACACACAGGGAATGAACACCGGGAATACACACAGGGAATGAACACCGGGAATGAACACCGGGAATACACACAGGGAATGAACACCGGGAATGAACACCGGGAATGAACACCGGGAATGAACACCGGGAATACACACAGGGAATGAACACCGGGAATGAACACCGGGAATGAACACTGGGAATGAACACCGGGAATACACACAGGGAATGAACACCGGGAATGAACACCGGGAATACACACAGGGAATGAACACCGGGAATGAACACCGGGAATACACACAGGGAATGAACACCGGGAATACACACAGGGAATACACACAGGGAATGAACACCGGGAATGAACACCGGGAATACACACAGGGAATGAACACCGGGAATACACACAGGGAATGAACACCGGGAATGAACACCGGGAATACACACAGGGAATGAACACCGGGAATGAACACCGGGAATACACACAGGGAATGAACACCGGGAATACACACAGGGAATGAACACCGGGAATGAACACTGGGAATGAACACCGGGAATACACACAGGGAATGAACACCGGGAATACACACCGGGAATACACACAGGGAATGAACACCGGGAATGAACACCGGGAATACACACAGGGAATGAACACCGGGAATACACACCGGGAATGAACACCGGGAATGAACACCGGGAATACACACAGGGAATGAACACCGGGAATACACACCGGGAATGAACACCGGGAATGCACACAGGGAATGAACACCGGGAATACACACCGGGAATGAACACCGGGAATACACACCGGGAATGAACACCGGGAATGCACACAGGGAATGAACACCGGGAATACACACCGGGAATGAACACCGGGAATGAACACCGGGAATACACACAGGGAATGAACACCGGGAATACACACCGGGAATGAACACCGGGAATGAACACCGGGAATGAACACCGGGAATGAACACCGGGAATACACACCGGGAATGAACACCGGGATTGCCGCATCCCGGGGCGCGCATCGCTACCGCTCCGTGCCGCACCCCGCCGGGGGCTGAGGCAGGCGGCGGCAGGGTGTCCCGAGCAGGGTGTCCCGAGCAGGGTGTCCCGAGCAGGGTGTCCCAGGCAGGGTGTCCCAGGCAGGGTGTCCCGAGCAGGGTGTCCCAGGCAGGGTGTCCCGAGCAGGGTGTCCCGAGCAGGGTGTCCCAGGCAGGGTGTCCCGAGCAGGGTGTCCCGGGCAGGGTGTCCCAGGCAGGGTATCCCGGGCAGGGTGTCTCGGGCAGGGTGTCTCGGGCAGGGTGTCCCAGGCAGGGTGTCCCGGGCAGGGTGTCCCAGGCAGGGTATCCCGGGCAGGGTGTCTCGGGCAGGGTGTCTCGGGCAGGGTGTCCCAGGCAGGGTGTCCCGGGCAGGGTGTCTCGGGCAGGATGCTCCGTACGAACCAGCCGCGCTCTCGTAACCCCGGGCTAATGACCCGCAGTGACCGCGGCAGGAGGAGATTCCTGCAGCCAGGGGTTGTGGCAGCCCACAAGCCTCACCTCCTGCTAGAGTCAAATCGTAGTTGATCCATGAGCCAGGGAACAAGGGGTTAACCTTTCCACGGGCGTATCTTCCCAAAGACAATGCCTGAAGTAATACTTGGCTGTCAAAATTCTGTTTGTACTTAGCTACTATTACTGCTCTGGAATACACGATGGTTGTGATATTCCTTGCCATGAGCTGCACAGCACGTACAGGTTTTATTGCCAAAATGTAAATGTCATCTCTGTGGAGTGGAAAAAATAGAGAGCCTTCCCCTTCCATCCCCTTCCATCCCCTTCCATCCCCTTCCAAGCAAGCACAGGAGACCTTTAAAGTCCACACAATTACAGGAAATCTTCATGCAGTTTCATGTTAAATATTGGTATAAGTTCTGAGAGATGCCCAATTCTGCAATCATATTCCATACCTGGGTATGACCAAAGAATCCAGTAAGACTGCAGTACTTTTTGGCTGGTGTTCTTGGAAATTTCTCTTCCATAAGGAAAATATAGGACCTTTGTTTTTTGTTAATTGTGCCAAATGGGTGAGATGTAGACCTGTTGGTGTGAGCCAGGGGAGGGCTACAAAAATGTTTGGAGCACCTCTCCTGTGAGGAACACCTGAAAGAGCTGTGATTGTTGAGGTTGGAGAAGAGAAGCCTCTGGAGAGACCTTATTGAGGCCTTTCAGTACTTTAAAGGGGACTATGAGAAAGGTGAGGACAGACTTTTTATCAGGGCCTGTTAGACAGGACAAGGAATAGAACAGGCTTAGACTAAAGGAGAGCTGATTTAGGTTTGCTATAAAGAAGAATTTTTTACAATGAGGGTGGTGAAACACCGTAACAGGTTGCTCCAAGAGGAAATGGATGGCACATCCCTGGAAACAGTCGAGGTCAGGTTGCTCCCAGCATCGTGGTCCAGTTGAAAATGTCCCTGCTTGTTGCAGGGTGAGCGGACTGGCTGAGCTTTAAAGGTCCCTTCCAACCCAAACCATTCTGTGGTTCTATGGCAGCAGTGACTGAATGCAGAAACATCGATAAATCACTAAGCAACGGTGCGGGAGACAGAACAATGGATCCTCTTCACCAACCAAAGCAGGTACTTTACAAAGTGCAAGTGCAGAGCTCAGTAAGAGTGCTGCAATTTCTGCAGACACAGAAGTGCCAGACACGGTAGCGAGGCAGAACAACAGATCCCTGCTGCTCTGGGAGATCATCTGCTGACACAGAAGCTCATTATCACTGCCATTGCTGCTGCTCCACACCAGGGTAAAGGGAGCACTGCCGGAACAGACCAAGGCTGCCAGAGTGGTTGGGATTCTGAAACAGAAAACCTAATGTTCCAACATTTTGTGCTCAACAGGAAAAAACTCTCTGTTTCTCCAGGGAGATACGGACACCCACTCTCAGAGCTCTGCTGGCTCCCGTGGGCAGGTCACAGGGAAAAAACTTCACTCAGGGGCACTTCCCTCATAATTCAGAAGCAAAGTTTGGAGGAAAGCAACAAAAACATCCGTTGTGATAACAACAGGAAACTTGTGTGCATCTAGATAACTTGCTGATAGATAAGCTTGCCAACAAATCTCCAGTGCTAAAAGGAGCTGTAAGAATCTTGTTAAAGGCCACTGGAGACTGAAGTGGTTCTACCTAGACCAGCTCTAATGATGAGAGATGATATCCAAGAGTGAATTATACAAATTGTTGGCTCAACCATTGTAGTAAAGACTGAAAAAATTCCTGAGGGGTTACCAAGGGTTACCTTGGGCTTTGACAGATTCCAGAGGTAGTGATGCCTGTCAGAGCTGTGTGACTGCTTAGTCTTTGGCATCAATAAGAGCACTCAGAATAATTCTATCTTAACTCAAACCTGCAGACATCTAGAATTTGGGGAAAAAAACCAAACCCTGAAGCCTTGCTTGAGAACAATAGGATAAACCTTATAGATTTGCTGAAAATGCAAGAAGTAGGGAAGGAAGTTAATGTGTCATATTGAGAGTGATCCTCCTAAATGTGATACCACATTTTTAAATAAAGACTTGAAATGTGTTCAGAAATCAACAGAAAATAAAGGGATGCCAAACTAAAGGAAATTCCAAGCAGATAAAATTTTATTTGGAAATAAATCAATTTTTGCTCAGAAAGAAGAGTTGATTAAGAAGGAAATGCTCACCAGTGGGCCCTCTTTGTTATGCAGTATAAAAAACAAGAGAACAACACTGAAGGATGAATATAGGAAGCTTCAGTTGCTGAAACCATTTCCTAGCAATCTCTCTAGTTGATTTATGTCTGCCTCAGTGATTGATTTGTAGCAATAATTTGCTGAGCCTGCAGAAAGTGCATGATCATAAATGTGAAGGTATAGCAAGCCACAGACACAGACTTTCTAATTTGCCAGGGAAAAATGACTGAAAGTTGCTGAGAAATACAGTGAAATATCAAGAACAAAGCTTCCACTTGAGATCATATCTGTGTCAGCTACAACAAATATTTTTGGGTAGCCCCAGGAATGGGCAAAAATGGATCAATTTGTTGATGAAAGAACATGAAGAAGAAAAGTATCCAAAAATAAGTGTCCAAGTCCACCAAGTTCTTTCTTGTACTACCAGTCTTTTGCTTTTCAATTTTACCAGCTGTTAATGTGAGGAAGTCAAACTTCTCAGGTCATGCCATCAAGAGTCACAGTTAAGTGTTATTTTGTGTCTGCTCAATACCCCAAAAGATGAGTAAAATCAGTTATAATTGTTGTGAAAGACACAGATATTTTGCATTCCTTCCTGATTTCAATGTTACTTATTTTGCCAATGCATCCAAAAATTAGAACACAAACATAGGGTAAATCTCTAGCATTAAAATAAATTGTTTTTGTAAAAATAAAATAAATTATCTGTTCTACATCTGTGTGCATAGTACAGGTTTTTTTAGTTATCTATTTGTTTTATGAGTGCATTTTGAAAGGTAAATAGAACCTAAGTGCTGTAAGCAAAGAGTGCATTATTCCTAGAAGACTGATTGTCATTATCAAGGTCATAATTAGCACCACTTAGCCACCTCTAAAGTAATGTAATTCTTGTATCTTAATGATACCAACAGAGCTTCTCTAAAATACCCTAGAACCTGTCATCTTCAGTGTAACTGTCAGCTGAAAGTTTTGCCATTAACTCATCATCTGTGTTGATTAGCACTCTGCATGCACGAAGATGAGCTTTCCAGGGAGCACCAGAGCCTTTTGCAAAGCCTAAATCACAGAAATTTGCATTCACACACATTTTAATTCTGGTAATTATAGGGTTAGCAATCTGGGTTGCATCAAGCTGAAATGTGAAAAAAAAATGTGAAAAATAAACTCTCCCAGGCATCAGACTCAGTAGTTCTGCTGGGACTCCGTTTGTGGGGCAACAGGGAATGGTGTGGAGCAACTTCAGAACTCAGCTCTAGGTGATACTGTCTTTTCAAATAACAGTTTTCTATTTTGGAACAGTATCTTAGACCATCTTAGGCTAAATTTAGGGTCAACAGGTATTTTGTTTGGCTAATGATGTTTATAGATTGTGGTTTTCTTCCCCTTCCCCTTCTTCTCTCCCTGCCCAAGGACTTTATCAGTAAAGAAGATTATAAAATACCATGTAGGACATGATATTTAGACAGTGTTGCACACCATATCTATGGAAAGAAAAAAAAAAAAAAGTTCTATAGAATGTTCCAGGCTGTAGAGTATTTTCCTCTCAAACAAATTCCAAACAAACAATGGCAGATCATTGTCTTCAAGGTTTTGTGCAAGAGGAAGAAGAGAAAATGTGTATTCACTAACAGTAAGGAAGGGGTTACCCAGCCTCCTGCCCAAAGCAGATCTTGTGTAGTTTGAATGAACTGAAGGATGGAAAAACCATAAGCTCTGTGGGCTTCAGGGTCTGGCCACCTTCAGAGTGAATCCCTTTTTCCTTATACTGAGTTGGAATTTCCTGTGGCTCTGGGTTGTGCTTGGTGCCCCTGTTCCATCACAGGGTGCTGGGGGCTCTTCTGTGTTTTGGAACTTCTCCTGTTGGAGGCATTTCAAGAATCATTAAAACCATGACATGGCAGAGTAGGTCTTGAAAGTAAAACATCATGATACCATGCCCTCAGTGGGTCCCTTAGGGAGTGTTCCTATAATCTCTTCACCTCTCTCTGGTCCCCCAAATACAGAGTTATCTTGATGCACTGGAATAGTCCCAGCTGAGGATTCACAGACAGATTGTTCAACATGTTGGCAAAAACTGGTTAGAATCAGATTGGTAAACTGTGGATGGCACTGTTGAGTATTTATCTTCATTTTTATAGACTAGGATATATATTCTTTGTTTCTCAAGATAATTTTCTTCCTTAGATGTGTATTCAAAACCATCTGAAAACCATCACCAGTCTGATGTTGCAGAACAGTCTTCACTGGTATGAAAAATGTGTTTGTACACGAAGATGGCTGTGGAATATTTACTCATCAGTGTTCATTTTCACTGGTGTGTTTTCAACAGTCCCAGTGATCTCATGCTTCCTGACCAGCCCTTTTCAGGCACTGTGCTGAACTCAAATCAATGAATATGCACCTTGAAGCAAATTATCATCACTCATGGCTTTTTGCACTTGGTTAGTTCATTTTGCATTACAATCACAACCAGGAATCTTCTGATACACAAACAGAGACAACAAAAATTCACTGTCCACCCTCTTGCTGACCCATGTTTCCCTCTCACTCATCTACAGAGCATCCCACCAACCTCCTGGTGCAGTGCCTGTCCTGAGTGCAGGACAGTGGCTGTGGGACATGGAAGGGGATGAGGGGAGTGGGATGCTCTGAGTCAGCCCCCAACACTGGCAGAGCTCCTGCTCTTCAGCAACTGATTGATGCAGGACCTCCTTATCCACTCTCCTTCACCTGCACAAAGCTCTCAGTTCCTCCACAGCTCTGGATGCAGAAGGCATCATTATGTGACTGCATTTGAGGGCCTGGAAGCCTTAAGCAGGGATATAAATATTGAAAGGGGGGTGCCATGAAGAGAGATCCAGGCTCTTCTTGGTGGTGCCAAGGACAGGAGGCAATGAAGAAAATGAAAGAAGCTCCACGTGAACATGAGGAAGAATTTCTTTCCCTTGCAGTGACCAAGCACTGAACAGATTGCCCAGAGAAGCTGTGGAGTCTCCCTCACTGGAGATATTCCAGAACCATCTGGACACAATCCTGTGCCATGTGTGCTCTGGGATGACCCTGCTTGAGCAGGGGAAGGTCCCTTCCAAATGACCCATTCTGTGATTCTGCAGTGGAGAAAACAGGCAACTGCAGGTCAGGAGATTTCTTAAAGCCATGAAGAAAAGGTAGGTAAATCTACTAGAATATATTTAAAACATTAATTCAGATTTCAGAGTGTTCCTCTACACCTGGAAGAAAGAACAAAACACAAGCTTGAGACTGGCTCCCTCAAGAGCAGTGCCTTCAGCTACATGCAATGAAACTTTCTGTTCCCCCAGAGAAACATGTTTTGCACTCACTGGATGAAGTTTTGCTGCCTCAAGATGCCAAAAGATATTTTGGCTCTACAGAAATGTGGAATAAAATGTTAAGTACATTTTAGCCACCAAAGAATTAGGTAAATGTTTTCTTTCTTTCTTTGCTAGGATAGCATCAATAACTTCATTTTGCAAAATATTTCCAACTCTTTATTTCATTGTGTAATGCAACAGAATTAGGCGTGTGTGGTATGAAAATTCAGAAGGTATTTTGAGAAGGAGACTGAATTGCGTCATTCAAATTTTTAAAGTAACTTCTCTGCATGGTTGCGCACTCTGACTAAAACACTTATTGATCTTTCACAGCACCAGACACTCCTGTCTGTATGTCTCAGAATTGTCAAATACTTTTACATGAAGGAAATGTTTCAATTTTCTTCAAAATTTGAGCATCCTACTGATGAGCGTTAGGCAGGCATCATCAGTGGGTGAAATAACAGCACAAACCTGCAGGTAGCAGAAGATGAGCCCAGGCAGTTCTCACACGGAGCAGTGCCTGTTTGGTTCAGAGTGAGGAGAATTTTCTTCCAGGTATTTGAAGACACGAACACAATGCTCCAGGAAACAGCAGGTGAAGTGCAATAAACCCATTTTTTTTCTCCAGACTCAGCCTTCCCCCACACACAGCCTCTCTGAAAGAAAACAATGATTTTTAGATATCTGTACAATTTCACAGCTAGTCAAGTTACATTTCAGTGGCAACAACAGATTTCAGACCACATCTTGACAAACATCTTCTGAAGGCAAAATGATCACAAAACTGAATTGTTGCCTTTAAAAATGTACAATCCCTCTGTGTGGGAGTGGGTTTTTTTCCAGAAGATGTGAAAGAAACATAGCTGCAGATACATCTCCCACTAACAAAATAGAGGTAATTCAAGTTAAAGTTAACATGTGTGACTAAAGAGATTATGCTGGTAACTTGTTTTTAATCTCTTTAGGTCTCTATTTTTTGTCTTAATTATGTGCATTAGTCAAATGCCAGTGTCAAGACAGACATGAAGTCTTTCCCTTTCTCTCTGACTTATCTTCATGACTCATTTGCCTTCAAAAGAAGTTTATTGTAATAAATATGGGATAAAATATAGTAACTAACTGTAGTAATAAGTATTTTTAAAAATGTATATGTCTGTATTTGCTTTCAAGTAAAAGAAGCCCTGAAACATTTTCAACAAACTTAAATAAATCCTTCTGGAACTTTTGTTTGACTGACACTTTCTGCTCCAATATAAACTCCAATATGAAGTCAGTTAGAGGAGACCCTGCAAGGGAGGTCTAGAAGAAGGGCTCCAGGTGCTCCTCCAACCTCTGGGACTCCCTCATCCCATCTTGATGTGGTGAGAGACTTTGCTGGGCAGCACTCGTGGTGCTTTCAATGCCGTCCAAATAGCTGCCAACAGATGTCTGCAAGATTTCTGTCCAAAAGTCCTGTAAAGACTCCAAGAAGTGGTACAGGTGACAGCAAGGAGCAGCCATGGCAGAGCTGCCTGGGCTCTGGAAATTGGGAGAAATTTCTGTGTCCCCTCTGCTGGACTCAGCCCCAGCAGGGCATGGGTTTAGCACTCAACCTGCACATTTCAGGTTGTCCCTGTACCAGACCTACCTGGTCTTTCTGGTCTTTCTGAGGGCATGTTAAACTGACTTAATGGCACTCTTGGTTTAGCAGCTCCTGTTGCTGCTAAACCTCTTCCCAGGTTTTAGACCCCACATGAATGCAGGCACCCTCTGACCTTTGGAGGGGAAGGGTGGGTGTTGCACAATGTGTGACCCAGCCAGCGAGTGGGACTTGATGTGAGCACCTGAACTTTGCTCATGTTGTTTAAAGCACTTGAAGCAGATTTATACTGTGCAATGTCATTGCTGCTATCAGCTTTTCTCTGTTCTGTCACAACCATCCCAATATCAGATAATTTTTATGCATCCTGTTATAAAATGAACTTTCAGTGGTATTAACTAAATGTCCCTTTAATTACCAGCTCCATAAAAGAGTGGCTTGTATGTAGCTGATGGATTGCTGGTATCACTTGGGGTTAGATCAAAGCTTGTATAAGAAATGACAACAATCTGAACATAATACCACCTTTGGAGAACAAAGGTTTGTTATAGATCACAAAGCCTGGCTGCAGCTTGAGCAGGATTTTAGAAGCAGACCTGCCATTACAGGCATATGGGGAGATGAGTGGAGATCATTAGTGTAGACGTCGAAATAGCAAAAAAGATTTGGTCTGGGAGAGTAAAAAAGCCTGGTAGAAACACCAGAAGAAATAAATAATCCACTTACAGACATAAAGCTCCAGCCAACAGCAAAAAACCCCAAAAGCATCAAAAAGCTTTGCTATCAGAGGAAATTTGAGCTACCTCAGAGAAATTTGTCCTGCCCTCACTGTCTGTCAGGTAAAACAGCATTGGGAATCTGTAGAAGCAACCAAAAAGAAATAAAGCTTGTTCTTCACTGCAAATCCTGTACAGGATGCAGTGAACTGAAGCCATGAGCAGTTTCATCTCTCTCCTACATAATTGACTGCTTCACTGAACACCTAAAACCCTCAGCACTCCTCCTGAGAAGCAAATTTAGTGCAGGGGTTTGGGAGCTGAACAGCCCTTTCTGCCAGCCCTCCTCTCCCTGCAGCAACCCCAGCCCAAGTTCCACCAGGTAGAAATCAGTCACACAGACACAATTCCCTGCCTCTGTCAGGCAGATGAGTTGAGAAGAGTCATTCCCAAGGTGCCATTTCTTCTTTTCTTTAAACTCCTCCACTGGATGGTACCCTGTAGATGCAGGACATTTTCTTGTGTGACCCAAGGAATCACATTCCAGTAATAAGTAAATAATGTTAATTGCCTATTTTGCTTTTTGCAAATCCAAGCAGAGGATCTCAGATCCCGATATCATGCTCATTCCTAAAAGTGACTTAGAGCATCTTTTTTCCTCACACAATCATGCAAATTTGGATGATCAATTATTAGAAATTGGTCAGATCCAATGAATTAGCACAGTTCCTAATTGTAATTAGGAACTGTGAATAAATTGGTTAAATTAATGGGAATTGTTGGTAACTTCATTGAGCTCTTGTGTAACTATACTGTCTCAGCAGTATTTTTGATAGTGACTGTTGCTTGTCTGGTGATATCAAACATTCTCTAAAATAATATTGATTACTTCTGCTTCATGCAACTTAGAAACATATTAAACTTTTTTGACTGCTTCAGAGAAAAAGTGTCTTAATCTGGATCTTCATTTAAAAACTCCCTCAAACCAGAAATAATCTCTGATCGAGTCCATCAACATGCTGCCTGTAAAAGAAAATTGAGTGCTGCACCACCTTATGCAGTTTTTTGAGAGCTCTGTTTAGCAGTAGTCACCCCCAGCTTCCACAAAAAAACCCACAAACCATACAGCCCAGAAGGGAAATGGAAACCCCTGCCTACACGTAAGTTCTTGATCAATAAATGTGGATTCTTCACCCGCAGAGAGCAGCCAGTGAGTGTGCAGGGCCTCGAAGGGTTATCCACAATAGGAGCAGAGCAAAGCAATCAAAGTTCAATTTGTAGTGCCAGGGCAGCAGGAAGGGAGGACAGGGGAGCTGCTCTCACACTGAGCTGCCTGCTCCTTGCCTTGGTGGTTTATCTCCAGCCAAAATTCCGGCACAGATGTGAGATTTGCAGCAGAGAGAGGCAGATGTGTTTGCTTTCTGCCTTTGGCACAGGCTCCAGGACCAGGCTGCTCTTCTGTCTCAGCACAGGTGCCAGACAGGGTGGCAAAGTCCTTGCTGTCACCAGCCCATGAAGCTGCTCGTTCCTCCACAGAGCTGGGAGCACGGGAAGCAGCAGCAGGCAGGCTTGCAGGTACCTTTATGCAGAAAAACACATGGCCTGATGTCTCTCCCCTTAATGAGTCATTTAAGAGCTAGGGCGATCAGTGCAATTTCCCCAGTTGTTTTTGGAGATATTTCTGAAGGAGCTGTAGAAGTGGTTTTCAATCTTGTGAGCAGTGTTATGGGCCACAGGTGTCATTATGAGCTCAAACCTCACTTTGCACCTGTGAGAAGGGAACTGAGGGGATAAAGCACATTTATTTTGTCTTGGCAGGACTGGAGCCACCCAATGCTGGTCAGGACAGGCGTGGCTCCATCAGCAGTGCCCACCAGGGCTGCTCTCCCCAGAAAACCCCTCTGCCCACCGCTCTGGGTGGCAGCAGGGACAGGGGACAGCAGCCAGTCCAGGGTGACGTGATTTCTACCCTGGGGCTTGGGAGTGGAGGCTGAGAGTGATTCACAGCACCTTCTCTTGTGTGTCTGCAATGCATTCAAAAGCGGCTGGAAGAAAAAAGTGTCTCCAAAGGCTGCTTTCTGCCCCTCCTGAGGAAGTTTGTGACTTCTCCACCTGCTGCAGAGTCTGGGGGACACAGCACAGGCTGAAGAGCTCAGCCAAACACGAGGTGAAAGCACCATCAGCAAGAGCTCTGACTGTGGATCTCACTTCACATTTTTCTGTACTCTGATTTCCCTTTCTGGACTTTTCCTCTTTTCTACAAGACAGAGCCACCTGACACAAGTTCCTGCAGCTTTCCCAGTCTCTAGCAATTGGGGGTGCTTGCCTTGCCTAATGCAATGCCTCAGTGTAAAGGTAATTTCTGTGTATCAACTGTACAGTGCTTAAGTAAGCAAATATCTTATTTGGTGCTCTTTAGATTTTGACTTCTGACACGTTTGAATTTTACTATCTTGAACATCATGGAGCTATCAGAAGGAGCCTACAGCAATAAGCAATTCATTGTGTTTGCTCTCCAGTGTGAAAGTACACTTTCTGAACTGTGGGGGCCTCCTGTATGTGTGCTTTCATATCTGCCTGAACCTTTCACCTCCAGGACATTTTGTGTTTGCAGGCGTTGAAGTTCACACAGTGGTGAATCATGGATTCCTTTGAAAGGAGAATTTTATCTCTTCTGCAGTTTGAGTGGCTTTCAAATATATTTCTAAAAAATAATACCTAGACATATTTTATTTTTTTTTTTACTGAGAAAACATTTATGTTGTGAGGGAATGACTATCAACAGGAGATCCCTGGAAAGAGAGTGAATAAACAGAAGTACAATAAAGTATTAGGTATAAAATTCCTGTGTATTTGTGGGCTAGGACATGTGAACCAGCCCCAGAACACTTTGTTATATGTTTTCTATGTTTTTTCTATGCCTATTTAAACCACCAGCTTGTGACACATGCTTGTTGTAATTTTAATAGCTCCTCTTTTCTAGTGTGTTTGCCATCTCCTCAGAGTCCTGGTAAGCCTGAGGTGTGCTGATCACATCCAGATCTCTTAGTGACTGATCTGATGGGAAATAATCCCACTTATTAAATATTCTTCTATCAGAACTGTGCTAGATCTTTTTATCTTATTTTCCACAGAAAAAAAAAAAAGATCTGTTCATGTGTTATGCCACATAATAGAGATACTTATGCAGCAAAACATATTGATTATCTGCATGTTTGTTTGTTTGTTTGTTTTCATCGAGTTTTTCCCTCTGGAAAAAAAGTAAAAAGCCACAGTGTAGTAGCCAAGGGCAAGCAGAACCAGTTGCAGGTGAGAGTGACAGAGTTGTTCCCTCCTGGCACAGCAGGTGCTGACCCACAGGATGTGCTGGCTTCCAGGGTGTTCCTCTCCAAGCCTGGAGAAAAAGCTGGATCTTCTGCTTGCATGGCTGTGGACATGAAAACACATTACTAATTGATTTCTAAGCCACCCATAACCAAGAGAATCTCTTATTGTCAGGCCAAGTAAGGAGGGAGTGGCTCTGAGTACAGTGCAGCTCTCCTGATTCATCTAATGAGATGACATTTAAGTTGTCAGTACAGCTCAGGGAGCAGGGTGTATTTCACAGGCAGAATTCATTCATTCTGCTTAAATTGCATTTAGAGGTAAATGTGTGACAATGGTAGGCAATATAAAATACACAAAAATACAGAAAAAATGAAACTTTGCTTTGGAGAAAACTGTAACTGGAAAGGAAATTGGACCAGATGAGTTCCTGCCCATCACTGCAGAATGTAGAATGATGAGATGCACGAGCACAGGAGACAGGATCAGGGCTCCTACTTACATTTTTATGCACTTTTCAGTGCTTCTTTGGCATAGCTGAGACTTGTAAAGGGAATTGCTGAGATCCCAAGAGAAAAAAAATCCCATTCTATCACCCCTAAGACAGATGTGCTGACTGTATTTGTTCCTTCTGGGAAATTTCCTCCTGAGCCCATCACTAAGTTTGTCTAAATGAAAAAAAAGATTATCTGGATTTTAGTTTGAGACGTGTGGACAGCTCAGGTGACGATCCAGCTCTCATGCTTCTACTTTGACCTGCATTTTTGTGCTTTCCATCAACCTGCTAAAATTGCAGCACAAAATCTCTCAGACAGGAGGATGTGCAGTGAGCTCTTCCCAGTGATGACTGCAGCCAAAATCTCTTTCTCGTTCCCGGATCCTTTAACAAAGGAATTGTGTGCATGTGATTTACTTTTTTTTTAATTCCCACACAAATGTACACACATGAGCACACAGCATCCTTAAGGTTCAAGCACACCTCAGCCTCTGCCCATCAGGAATTTGGAGTAAACACAGTTCACATGCTAAGGCTGCTTCCACAATCCATCTCACCAGAAGCTGGCAAAGTCTTTAAAATGAAAATGCTAATTCAGAAAAGGAAAACCCTATTAAAATAAACCAATGCATTAATAAACAGAATGTTTAGGTATTTAACAAATGTATTTTCTGACTATCTAGCAGCAGCCAATTCCAGAAGGCAGCAGGTATCTTTAAGCACCTGTGAAAAGAAATAAAAAAAAAGGAGGGAGGATGTTTTCAGTTGTATAGGATTGTAGCTATGGTGGCATAAATATAGAAAACTTTAAAATCCTGGAATACCTGTTAAGCATTAACTAATGACTTAATTTCCTAAAAGTAATTTCTGAATTCTAGGAATTTTTTTAGCAGTTGATGTACTTTTTTTAGTACCGTTGATGTAGCAGTTAGCTTAATTTCTTTTTTTTTCTTTCCATGAATAGCAGGTAGGTGCCTGCAACAGCAACTGCAAAAGCAGGCAAGCAAAAAAAAAAAACTAGTCTTCTCAAATGTTTCTGGTTTCTGAAGATTGCCTAGAATGGGCAAGGCTAAGATCTAATTGTGGAGATGGTTATTCAAAACTGCAATCCGATGATGCAGTGCTGTAGGGCAGCGTGGTTTCCTGGGCAGTGTGGCAAACACAGCTCATGGAACACCTCTGATCCTGTGAGGACAGCACTGGTTTGGGGACAGCCCGTGGCCACTGCTGTGCAGCAGATGTGCAGCTCTGATGGGAGCGAAACGCTGCTGGTGAATCCACTCAAAGTGACACAAAGCCAGGCTTTATGACAGTTTCAACCTTTGGCATCGATAAAGGCCATACCTGTCCCTCATTACTTTGCATTTTCATGCATCTCTGGCCACAGTCCATCTGATTAGGATGGGATGTAAAGCTGAGATACTACAAGGGATGGCTCATCTCACAAGAACCAGCATGCACTACCCCCCCAAGAGGTGTAGCAGTCCCAAGCAGTGGGTTTGGTGAGGAGGAGGAGGATGGGGGGGTCACCATCAGAAACACCTGATGTCTCAGAGGGACTCTGCATCCTCCTTACCTCTGTCTCATCATGCTCTGGGAGTTGTCAGGAGCAGTTTTGAAGCCCAGCTGACTGTGTGTGTGACATTCTCTTTGCCCAAATACTCCAGCCCAGCTGACATTTTGTAGCCCCTGAGAAGTGACCTCTCCGTGCCCAGCAGCCCCTCTCCAGCTGCCCATGAGGACAAGGCTGAAGCCATCTGCTGATGTTTATGGTGTTTATACCTGATAACCAGAGGTGCAGACAGGGGACAGAGGGAACAGCCTGGCCAGTGGCTACCCCCAAACCACGGGGTACACATGGCCTTGTTCTCACAGCTTCTAGCACCATATAGCCAAGCACCATCAGGCAGGCTGGACATTATTTTGCTACTTCAATATGTTCTAAGATAAACAGGCCCTGTAAAAAAGAAAAATCAGCTTAAAACTCTTTGGAACAAAGGAGAACCATAGAAAGAAAAGAGGTATTTGTGCTATTTCTTTTGTTGTTTTAGAGAAATTACAGGTGCAGTTTCTTCTCTGCAGCTCTGGACAGCAGAAGCTCACTCCTTTAAAACCAGCACAATCCAAGATTTCCATAAATCTTAAGGATCTGCAGTCCAAAGCTTTAAAGACAAAGTGTCATAAGTGGGGTTTTTGGTGGAGGCAGAAGAATTGGCAGTTTTGCATCTCAGTTGTATGGAAAATCCAACAGCTGTAGTAAGTTTGAGAAAAGCACAGGAATTTTGGGCATGATTCTAGGAAAAGAAATCCTGGGCTTTCAGTGGTTGTTTTCTTTATTCTTGTTTCTCTACAGTCAGGCCTGAGGCAGCTGGTACAAACCTACAGCATTTCCAGAAGTGTATTTATGATTTCTGTCCAAGCATAATGATTTATGTAAAAATGCATGGTACCCTCAGAAACAAGATTCTGGAGACAGGATGTTTTGTGACAATTAGAAATACAGATCTCCTTCCACACCTACATGCTGCTTGTGCTAATACTCTCCTGTAATAAATGTTTTCCCTCTTTTACTTTCCACACCAAAACACAGGCTGGGAGACAGATGAAGTATTTGTAAAATGTTTGGAAATAAGTTATTCAAAATCCAGTTAACCCACAGTGTTGGCACTGTAAGCTGTGGTACAAATCAGGTGTTGCTTTCCTGACAGTAAAATCGGGTGTTTCTTTTCCTGGTTGTCTCCTAGCATGATCAGCCTGCCAGGCCCCCTGGGTGCTGAATTTGTCACTGTGCTCATTTATCTCCTTGTCCCTCACCTGCTCCTGGCTCAGTTCTGGGGGACAGGAGCCCACCAGTGCCACCCTGCTGGGTCCCACACTGCCCTGCCTGGGCACCACGATGGAGAGCAGGACATGACACTGGGACTGGGACGGGGGACAGGGCCACCTACACCGGTATTACTGCATGAAATGCTGCTGCCAGGAGTTTGACCCCACTCTGGTGTGGGACTCCTTTTACCAAGCCTCATGAGCTCCTCACAGACCAGAGGAGGAAAGTCCCACAGCCACCAGCGTCTTCTCCTCCCGGTGCTCCAGCGCTGTCCAGGACAGAGGCAGTGGCCCAGGCACAGAGGAGATGCTGGGAAAGTGAACCAGGTGGAGTTCCACATCTGTTTCTGCCTGAATTCATGGAACACTGTAAGCTACAGAAGCTGAATCAGCTCTCTCTGAGGCTGCTGGTCTCATGGGCAGCACGGCACATGGCTGGTCCTTTGTTCACTGAAACAATGATGTTCAGCTCCTTCACGTCAGTGACATTTAATGGAGACATTTGAAAGCATGGTAATGAGCAGGAATGTGACAGGCTTCATATTCATAACCATGCCAGAAAGAGTTGTATCTATGAAGATTTAGCCTAGATCACGACGTTTTCCAGGGAATTTACAATCTCAGTTTTATCTGGACAAAGGGAACAGGATGTGTCCCCCTGACAGCCACAACTGCAGCTGAGGCAGCACTGGCTTACATGTAGATACTCAGAGATAAAACTGTAAGCTGGCTAAGCTTAACCTAAAGAATTAACATCAGGGGCTTTAGGTGCTGTAACAGACCTCAAATAGTGGATTACAGATATTTCACAGGCTAAGAAAAATAACATTCCCACACAGCTGGCTTGAATTAATTCTCCTGCTTCCAAAACACAAATGAAAGACTTGGTGGTAATCCCCAGCTGCCAATTAAAAGTAAAGAAGATATCAAGGCCTGAACTGTGACAATAAAGAGTCATACAGTAACAGGCTGTCACTCCACTGCCTCTTTCTCTCCAGCTTCTGGTACTTGACTCCCACACGTGGACACAGATTTTTTAGCAGGGCCTGTTGTGATAAGATGAGAGGAAATGGTTTTAAACTAAAAGATGGTAGATTCAGGTTAGCTATAAGAATGAAATTTCTTATGATGAGGGTGGTGAAACACTGGAATCAGTTTCCCAGAGAAGTGGTGGATCCCCCATCCCTGGAAACAGTCACGGTCAGGTTGGACAGGGAACTGAGGAACCTGATCTAATTAAAGATGTCTCTTCTCACTGCAGGGGTTTGGACTAGATGGCCTGTAAAGATCCCTTCCAACCCAAACAGTTCTGTGATCAGGGTGGACTGTGTTTAGTTTTCTGAAATTCTGAAATTCTCCAGTTTGGTGGGTACTCAATCCCATCCTGAGATTGCTCTGCTTGCCCAGGGATGGGCATGCAAAGTAGATGCCAGTTCTGTTGGCACTGAATACCTCTGGAAAAGTAAAAGATGCCACCTATTTTTTCAAGTCAGGTGTTTTCTTTTCAAAAGCGGTGAAACAAACAAAAAAAAGAAATGCACTCTGGGAAAGTAAAAGATCAAGTTTTTTGTTGAGCATTTCACTCTCTAAGGTACAAAATGGAAAGACAATATTTTAGATGATTTCCCCAGTTTCAGAGCTCGTCTGACTCTCTCTCTTTGTTTACCAGATCTATTTTCTAGTTTTTGCAGCCTGTCTGTGGTTTGCAGTGGACTTACACCCCTCAGCAGGGGTAAGTGCTGGCCCTGCTCCTCAGCAGCCTCCCCTTCCCACCCTGACAACTGCTCTCCCCCAAAAGTCAGTGACTCCTCTGGCACCAGCACCTTTGGAATCTCCCCTTTCCTCTTCCTCTCTCCTCCTCTCACAACTTTGTCAGGCTGATTGGCTGGGGCTGTTCCCTGATTAATTTTGGGGCAGTTTGCGTCCTCACAAACTGGATCAGGGATGGATTGGATCATCTCCACCACTCCCTGCTGAGCAGACTCCTTAGGGATGCAATTTGTGGGATGCCCTGGGCACTCTGCCCCTAAACCCTGTGGGAAAGCCTCTCCAGGGAAAAGAGCAGAGATGGGTCTGGAGTGGCCACCTCCTTTGGAGCAGGCTGTCACCCAGCTCCATTCCATCTCTGACAGCCTGCCTGGAAAAGCCAAGGCATTTGCTTTCCTGATGGGTCACTTCTCAAGTGTGAAAGATGTCCTCCAGCCCAGGACCAGACAGTTCATTGGATAAGGAATGGGGCTTTATAATGAGGCTTTTAAAATACAATAAAGGCACCAGCATCTTCCTTGCTGCTTAGCTGGAGCCAGAAAAGCAAAACTTCAGAGCTGTACTGGATCTTTAACAACTCTACTGGACTTCAAGCTCAAATTAATATTTTAGACATTAACAGACATGATGTTTATTTCTTTGCCTCTTTTTTCTCCCTGCCCTCCAGTTAGACTAACATATTCAAACTCCCCAACTCAGCTCTTGCTCAAAGCCAAATCACATAAAAAGTATCGAAACCCAAAATTGCACCAACTCTTTTAAAAGATATCCCAGCTTCTAATGACGCAAGAACTTCAGAAATATTTGTGTCTTTTGAAAGATGTGATGATTTTTTCTCTCTCAGGCAGTCCCTAGGAACCTGTGCTTTCAAAGCTTCTACTGGACAGGAATCTGTGGAGACAGCAATGCTCTGGGGGCATTTCTTACTCCTGAGTTCCACCCATCCACAACCTGCAGTGCCCTGAAGAAAAATATCCTCTCACAGGGTGGATCTGACCACCCTCCAACATCATTGACTCAACCCCATGCTAAATTAATTGAGTAGTTAATTCTTGTAGATTAAAAAAAAATGTATTTTTTCTGTGTTGGACATTATTTTACAGCTTCAATGTGTTTTAAGATAAACCTCCTGCAGAATGTTTAATATTGACAGAGACTCTCTGGGGGGATTTTAGGCCAATGGTGCAAGATCTGCACACTCCAAACTGATGGACACTCCAGGACAGTGAATGCTGCAGACAAGAAGCAATTTACTGGATTTGGCTGGAGCTGGGCTCTTCCCTGAGCCTCAGCATTCCCCCTGGCCAGGGAAAATGTGTGGGTCTGGAGAGAGGCACCTCTCCAGAGGTGGCCAAATTCCAGCTGCTGCAGGGTGCAAGGAGTGAGTGGAGACAAGAGGAAGGAGAAGGGTCTGGAGGAGTTGTGGGCAGGCACAGGCTGGCCATTTCTGCCTGGTTATCTTTCAGTGCTGAGAGAAATTAGTGGCTCCTCTGCAAAGAAACAAACTACTTTTCACACTCAGATGTCTGTATTTCATGACTGGTCAATTAAATTGCTCTAATCTCCTATTTTGATGTTTTTCATAATGTTTGCTTTGTGAGAATAGCTTTATTTGGGATAAACTGGTGTAAACATTACAAATGGGCATTTGCCAGTTTATGCTGAACCAAGCCATTAACTAACTGAGAAGAAGTATTTTATGAAACAAAATTCAGGTATACATTCCCAATAGGACGAGCTGTTGATGCAAGAAGACAGCAATATTCAGAGAGGTTGGTTAAAGGACAGGACCCTGCTGGGAAAGAGCTTAGAAAAACCACTGGTACATTGCTTGTTGTGCACATCTCAAATGCTTCAGCACTGTTGAAACATTTTGGGAAATAGTTGCTCTCATACCTGTTGAACTAAAGAAAAGATGAGTCCTCTCATTTTCTTAGCTTTGCCACTGGGAATGTAAATTATGCTGTGTTGACCTGTGAGTGTGGGAGACACATCTGCTGAAGATCAAAGCACAGCCAGGCACTGAGTCCCCACACAGAAAACCCCAGGATGTCTGTGGGACTGTTTCCTCGCTCAGACCAGCCCAAGGTGAAGAGCAGAGCAAGGAAAGGCATGGCCAGGGTGCCCTGCATTAGCTGCAGTCTCATCTCTGAGCACAGTGCCAGCTGTGTAGCACTGCTCTCACTCATGCAGGATCAGGTTCCTGCAGTGCCCTCAGCTCCTGGGGCTGGGCTCACCCAGGACAGAGCCACCTGAGCTGCAGAGCTCCCTGGGGCCAGGTGTTTGGCATCACAGGGAGTCTGTGAGATCTGATTCTGCAGAGGAGAACACCTGGGGTTCCACATGCTGTGTGCTAATTGCTGCTAATCAATCCCAACTAAAAAGGCTTAAAGCCATGATGTGGGTCAATGTCCACCATTCGTTCATCAGTGGACAACACCATTCATTTCAAGCTTCATTAGGCATGCAATTATGCTGAAACCCATATTTCTCATGCATGACTTAGACTACCAAGTCAGGGGAATAATACAGAAAAAAACCCAGAGCCTCTGACTTTGCACAAAGCCTTTGACTTTGCCCAAAGCAAAAATGTCTTTGTGGCAAAATAATGCAAAAGTCAATAAAATATTCCACAGCTGTAGCCAAGCTGGGGCTTAAGATACAAGCAAAAGTACTGATGATGGAGATTCCTTGTTCAATTAAGCAATGAAATGACTCAAAACCCCAGCAAATCTGCATCAACATCAATAAGTGTAGAGGTGCTTTGTGTTGGCCACTTTGTTTATTGCAGATGATCTCTGTGAGGACACGGACTGAAGGTAGGTCAGTTTTGTGTGGTGGTTGGCCTCTGTTGGAAGGACTTTTGAGGGGAGAAATGAGAACAGGTCAGAGTTAAAGGGCAGTGGGATGTCTAGAGACATGGCTAGCTCATGCAGAATTTGTTTGGCATTCTTCCTGATTTTTTCTGCTGGAATTAATAAGCTGGACTGTGACAGAAAGGCTTCCTTAAACCAGTATCAGACCACATCTGATGGGCACAGGTGGAAATAAAGGCAAAGTAAGACAGGTTGAGAGAAGTCATGGTCTGACACAGTTGCTAGTGGAGTCTGAAATAGTTTTCTGAAATAAGAAGAAACAGGATGAGATTTTTATATCTGTGTGTGGAGAAGATGTGCTGTGCAGTTAAAAGGAGATCAGAATCCTACCTCTCCACTGTTGGCAGAGAGACCTGAAATAATCTGTCAAGCAAATGGACTTGGTGAGGATCATCAGGAAGACACAACGAGATGAAGCTGACCCAGGATCCTCTTTTGGCTTTTACCAGTAATTGGACAAATTATTGCTTTGGTATTTGAATTGCCACTACCTCTGGAGAAGCCTGATGGGTGCTACTGTGCAGGGTGAGGTAGGATTTTTCTGGGGATGTCACACATGTGCAAGGCAGCACCTACCCAGAGCTCTACAGAAAAACTTGATAAGGTAAATTATTTTGAAAATCTTAAAAATAACTGCTGAAAATTTCTTTTACTTCTGAAATTTCCATCACTACATCCAAGGCTTAGCACACAAACACGTTTTAACAGTGGACCAGCAACACCCTCACTTTCCTGAGCACTGGCTTTGCAGGTCTTCAGGGCTTTTGTGACTTGTGACTCCTGGCATTGGAGAAGCTGGAACAACAGGCACAGACCAGAAGGCTGGACAGTCTGAAAAACCCATTTCTAAAATTGGAAGACAAATCGAGTCTATTTTTTGGGCCATATGGTGTCCACAGAAATAGAATAATAAATGAGATGTCTTTTAAATGTCAAATTTCATTATTTTGGATGGATACTTGGCAATTGATGGTTAATGTTGTGAGCAATATGAAAAAACAAACCACCTGTGTAGTATGAACACGTACACCTAAACAGAGTCAAGATGATCAGATTTAAAATATTAAATAATAATAAAAAAGGGATTTAGGTTTGCCAAGTCTTTCATCCCTTTGTCCTATTATCTTTCTCATGGTGACCTCTCAAGCCTGTTTTTCTCTGTTCTGTATTTTCACCTAAAGTGCAGATCCTGGCACTGAGTGTGGTGAAAAGCAGCTTCACCCTTTGTAGATAACATATTGTGGCAAAGGACAACTTTTTAAAGTGAGGACACGATTATAAAGCTACTTTAAAAACTATTAGATAAACTCTTATAAGGATTTGGAGCAAAATTAGAAGGGACTGAGTCAGCAAACAGCCACTAATGAAAATGCCCTTAACTTTGTTTTTCCTTCCCTGGAATCAGAAGAAGTGTATGTGGACTGGAAGCACTTTGCTGCACTGAGCCTATTAAAGGAACCACAAAATATTCAGGTCTACTTCACTGTATCAAGCAGGAGAGAGAGAAAGCAATAATGAACACCAAAGAGACTGAGACAGAGCAAACAGAATGTAAAGGTTCACAGAGAGGTGATCAGTAGCTCACTGCTCCCTCTGCTTATGCAGAAAATATGAACTCTCTGGATAATCACCACATGCATTTGCTGACTTTTGTTTCCCAAACATACCAAACTGTGCTAAAATGAGAATATATAGCAATAATTACATCCACAGTGGGATGGCAAACAGGAACTTTTTAACCTTGCACCACAAAAAAGCTGCAGGGAAGATTTTAGTTTAGAGGCAGGATGGGGCAGGGCCCCGAAAAATGTGGTGAGTCCTCCTAAATTTGTATTGAGAGTAATTGATTATTCCATGGCCACAAATGTCCAGGATGTCTATTCTATTTTTTTTGTCTGAATCCCTTCTTCTGAACACTTTGAATCCCTTTTTCTAACACGGATGAGCCCAATTGCACACAGATGTTCTCTGGACCAGGTAAAACAAAATGTTGTTTTTTTTTCCAGGAGGAAAAGTGACATGTTGGGATGAATTGGGAGCTTGACAAGCAATACTCAGAAGTCCCCAGAAGGGTCTTAGAGAAGCCACATTATGCAATGGGAAACCTGTCTGCACAAGACTACATTTATTTATTTATGCAAATACACAATTTATAGCCACTCTGGTGATTTGTTGTTCAGCTGTACAATGATTAGGCAGAGCAATAGATTTTAACCGGAGTGTCAGCTTGGGTCTTTCATACCTCTGTTTGGCTATTATATCTAACAGTGAATACACTGAAATAAATTGTTATTGCCTTTGATATGCAATAAAGTCCTTAGGAAGAGCATCTGCACTTGAAGACAGTTTCCTGCACTGGTGAGTGTTTGTACTGGAGCTGTTCCTGTGGTGCCTTCTTACCCCTTACATTTGGTGTAAAATGCTCACAGGTCCCTCTAGTGCCATGCTTCAATCCTCCAGACTTTTGTAGCAATGCTCATTAATTTTTGGGTATCATCCTTCCAAGACCAGCAGCCCTGCAGTGCTGTTTCCTCATGCCCAAACTGCTGTCAAGCTCCAGGGAGCGGCTGCACAGATGTGCTGGGGGATGGAGTGCTGGGTCCTCCTGATCCAGGGGAATTGTGGATAACAGCAAATAAATAGGATTTGCTCTTGAGATGAAATCTTAGGAGTTCCTGCACTCCTTTTCCATGGAAAGATTAATTTAGGGGAGAAAAATATTGTCCACTCCCCTAGGCTCCCCAGGCTGCTTGGTCCCCTGCAGTTTGGGGCCAGGTGAGGTGCAAACATCCTTGTTGCTGCTGTTCAGCATCCCAGAGCTGTCCAGGCACTCAGGTCAAGTCCCACAGCAGGAACCTTGCATAAGGCACCAGGAAAAACCTTTGTCAGGGCAGGGACACCCTCAGCCTTGCTAGCTTTGGCCAGATGAGGTCACAAGATTTAAAGCAGTGTCTGAAATCTCAGGCTGACTCCAGATTCCCTCCCTTGGAGACTTGCTACCAGAGGGAGAATTTCCTTCTCGTAAGAACTGCTTAACACCACATGCAATTTGAGTCTGCAGGACAGCTTTGGCAGGGTTTTTTGGAGTCTGAAGCTAGAGACGGGGGGAAACCCAATGCCTTGGGTTGGATGGAAGAGCTTGCTGGCTTCCTCAGACCGCTAATGAAACAGCAGAGCAGCCCCAGGGTTGGTTTGCCGGAGCCGATTGCCCCGGGCAGGCGCTTTCTGCCTGTGCGAGCAGTCCACCAGGCACCCGCGTCTCCTGCCTTGGGAGGGCGCCTGCAATCAGGTCTGAAAATACACCAGAGAGTGTCAAATGGAGAAAAGAAAGGAAAACCTGAGGAGCGCCGTTCCTGCCAGTTCTACCCGCGGGCGCCCTGCCTTTGGAAAGGTCGGGCTTTGCCTGGAGAGCAGCGGGCAGCCCGGATTTATGTTGGTTTTTTTTTCATTTCCTACGGGAGCCGGGGGTGCCTGGAGCTCCCCGGAGCCCGCGAGAGGGCGGCATCGGCTCGGGAAAGCCGCCGGGAGCAGCGGGGATGGGAGCGGGGCCGGGGTCGCCCGCGGCAGCTCCGCGCATCCTCCCGCTTCCTCCCGCATCCTCCCGCTTCCTCCCGCTTCCTCCCGCTTCCTCCCGCTTCCTCCCGCTTCCTCCCGCTTCCTCCCGCATCCTCCCGCTTCCTCCCGCATCCTCCCGCATCCTCCCGCTTCCTCCCGCATCCTCCCGCATCCTCCCGCATCCTCCCGCTTCCTCCCGCATCCTCCCGCTTCCTCCCGCTTCCTCCCGCTTCCTCCCGCTTCCTCCCGCTTCCTCCCGCATCCTCCCGCATCCTCCCGCATCCTCCCGCATCCTCCCGCTTCCTCCCGCATCCTCCCGCTTCCTCCCTAGCACCGAGAGCCGGCTCTTGGCAGAGCCCTGCACATGCAGCGTGCGCTCAAATGGTAAACAGGACACTGCATCCTCCCTGGTTCACCCCCTCCCCCTCTAAAAAGAAAAAAATTTATCCAGCTGGGCAGAAAGGAATTGCAGGGTTGAACCGTAGGTCCTCCTTCCGACAAGCGTGGAGAGCTCCCACGTCAGCCGCATCTGCGGGTCCGCGGGGCTGTAAGGGCAGAGCGCTGGGGGCAGATGAGATGCTGATGAAAGGGAAAACATCCGCGCTCCCATGGCAACCGCGGCCCCCGCCGCAGGGAGGATGCTCCTCTCCCTCTCCTCTCCCTCTCCTCTCCCTCTCCTCTCCCTCTCCTCTCCCTCTCCTCTCCCTCTCCTCTCCCTCTCCTCTCCCTCTCCTCTCCCTCTCCTCTCCCTCTCCTCTCCCTCTCCTCTCCCTCTCCTCTCCCTCAGATTCTCTGGGTTACAGCAGGGTTTGTTTAGAGCTGGACTCCCCCAGCAGGTTTAGTTTCAGCCAGCTTCACCGTGAACTAATTGCAAATCCAAACCTGCAAATTTGCTGTAAAACATAAGAAAGTCAAATGATGTTTCCTCTGTAGCTTTTTCACTTAGGAGTCTGAATGGAGAGATTTAATTTTTTTTCACCTCTGTCCTGTGGCAAGGAGATAGAGAAGAAATTATCCCCATTTTGTTATTCCTTCAGGAAAGACAATGGGAACATTTTCTTTTCCAGAGACATCTGCCCCTTGTCTTTACAAATAAAGAGCTCCAGTCTCAGCTAATTCCTTCAAAAAACCCACTAAATAAAAGGCAAGTCAGTTGTTTCCCCCCTGATTTAGAAGGACAAAGTAAAGACAAAATCCCACAGATCTCTCATCACTTCTGATTGTTCAGTGCATTAGGGCAATAGCTTAGTCTGCCTGACCCAAGACTGTGACTCCACTTCCTCAAGGTTTGTTTCTCTTTAAATGACAAGAGAATCCCTCCCTCACTCTTGCGAAGTAATTACCTGAATCCATGGGCTGTGTTGTTGACACAGGCACTCATTTCTTTTTCTTTTCTTCCTCTGCCTTTTCCAGCTCTCCTATTTCCATAAGCTTATGGCATTTCCAGGGCACCCTAGAGAGTGCAGCTCTTCTGCATCATTTCAGAGGCATGTCATTTTATTTTAGTTGCCTGACTTTCTATATTTCTATGATTCATATATTCTAAAGCTCTTATATTGTTTCCTTTCTGTTTTTTCTGGCCCTATCCCTGCCCATGTGGGTATAAATAAAGTTTGACCTTCTAGTTTAGCTGGTGAACTGTGTGATCCCGCTGCACAGTTCCTTGGCAATCTGTAGTGCCCCTCTGTGTACTCACACACCCATGCACAGACCTCAGCTCATTTTTACATGCTCTACTTTGCAGTTTTTGTGATGCAGACGATGCACTGGTCCAAGAACTAAGTTTAACAGTCCTTTGTATCTATAGAAAATCAGAAATATATTAATCAAAGACCTAGATTAATTAATGCCAGGAAAAACTCAAAATTGGAAACTATGTCCAAAGAGTAGAAAAATATCCGCAGATATTTACAGCACTTTCCATTTTTGCTGTAAACCACCTGAGTTTTGTTGATGGGTCTTCTGATATTCTCACAAGATCCCTGTGTCCTACATTGACACATCCAGATAGAGACAGTTTTCTCTGGTTTAGTAGACAACATTACACTTAGATAAATAGCTTGCAAGGTTTTGTTTGCTGCTCCCAGCTGCATTACACCAGAGGACTAAATGAGTCTCCTTTGAGGACAAAAGAAGGTCATATGTCCCTTTAATTGAAATTGCTCTTTTGGAATGGCACAACCAACCAGAAAATGAACACAGAATTGTTCAATTTCTGTTGCAGAGAGGAGAAAAATGTGCTGCTTTTCTAAAATGTTGTAAATAATACATTTAAAAGCTGCATCCCTTTCTTGTTCAGTTTCTAGCAGTGTACTAACAAAGCAGCTCTGTGGTCTAAAGTCAATAATTTTTTTGATAAAAATTTATGATTTTGATGATTTTTTAATTTATATTGTTAATATCTGTTCTCTCAGAAGAAATTTCATTTTTCTCATGAACTTAGAGTGGGTAATTTCTGTTGCTCCATGCAATATGGAGCAGGAAACAGGGAATACAACACAGCTGTCTGGTTGAGATAGCTGTAAAATCAGCCTCCTCTGAAACTTCTCTTAATAGAGGTGGCAAAAACCAGAGCTTGGGACTTCAGGATCCAGTGATGTAAGGTGTGTAAATCCTGTGCATTCAGAGCCTGGTCTCTGGCTCCCTGAAGTGCATTTAGGCAGAGCGACATTGCAAAATGCATGGAGGAAGATTGGCTCCCACCAAAAAACTGCTGAAAAACAATGGTTGTTTAGGGTGTTGTCTAGACAGTCCTACTGTCTGCTAGAGACCTACAAAACTGGGAAGTGTTTTGCTGTGCTAGCAAAGCACATGGGAAATAACACACAACACAACAGTCCCAGGGATTCCAATCAAATTAAACCACGTGTTTACAAGCTCTGCTGAGCTGGAACCAAATTGCATTAGCTGGCTTTAACCTCTTCACAGATCACAAACAGCAAGCTGGAAACACCTGCCTCAGAGAGCAAAAAGCTCTGGCTGGTGCCTGCTGAGATGGTTCAAGCTGATAGTGGGCTCAGAGTGTGGCTCTGGGTCCCAGCAGACCAAAGGGTTAATTATGGTGTGATGTGTCCCCTGTGCTGTGATTTGGGAAAATGAAGTCAAACCAACCAGAGGTCTTGGCCAGCCTCTGCTGCCTTTGAGAAGGATGCTCCTGTGTTTGGAAAAAGGGATCTTCTGCATGTAGAAAGGGATGGGCATAAAAGGATCTGTCAGCAGCGCTGTCTTCTGAGAGATGAGATGAGACAAATGTTGGCTGGCTGAGAGCCTGCAGTCAGTGCAGGGGCACCTGCTTCTGACGTGGGTGAGTTCAGTCCTGTTTTGTCACTTGGGCTTGGTTTACACTAATAAGGAGCATTATTAACCCTGCCTAAGCCACCTCCCCACGCTGCAATAGCTGCCATTGCCCCTGCAGCTCCTCACAGGGACAATGTGTGCTTTACAAGGATTTTACTGCTTAATCCCATTCTTTTTAATTGCAGTATGATTTTTTTTTTATCTGAAATGCTAATGAGTGGTGTACTGAAACTCTTTTCCTTCCATGACAGAGCTTACATGAAACACACTGGTTTTGTTCTATAACGGTGCCAAACTGAAAATGGCATGAGATCCATGGGTGGTGCACTTTCTTGTGAGTAAAATTAAACATACTCAGCAATGGAAACCTGTCAGGGATTGTTGATGGCATCCATTCTGAAAGCCATTATAGCTGTATCTGGGACTTCACTTTCTGTCAATTTGCAGGTATCCATGGACCATATTGAAATAGTCAGGCTCAGTTTTTTATGCTTAAATCCTTTAGATGTGTAAGGAACTGACTCCTCTTCAGCCCATTTTCATTGGGCCACATAGCAGTAGAGTTGTTTTTTGTTTGTTTTTTTAGGTTTTTTTTTTGTTGTTGTTGTTGGTTTCATTTTTTTTTGAGAGACCCTTAATCATGCCCTGCCTTCATGAGGAGACTGAACATTTGCTTTGAGAAACCTCAGGATGTGAAGTGGATGTCTCATAGGCAGCTGGTTCAAGCCAAAGCTCTCCATGTAATGAATAAATATCTCTGACTATTTATGTTTTCTCATTGAAACATGGTCAGTCTCAACACAAGCCAATAGCATTTGTTTATCAATGCTTGTAAAAACAACCCATGATAAGCAAGTGTCCTTTTTTATATGCTGCAGAAACCCTTGAAATGCAATTTAATGCCAAGCAGAAGTCAATGTTTTCCATAATTGTCACAAACACTGGCAGCAGTAAGACGGTGCCTGTTCAGCTCACCATAACACTCTAAGAGATACAGCACCAGAAACCAGAAATTAGTATAACATAAGGTAACATGACACAATAATATGATACCAACCTGAGTGACTGAAAGGAATAAAAGAATGATCTCTGAAGACAAGAGATATCTGGCTCATTTTACATAGATCAGT
This sequence comes from Pseudopodoces humilis, assembly GCF_049639895.1. Classification (NCBI taxonomy): domain Eukaryota; kingdom Metazoa; phylum Chordata; class Aves; order Passeriformes; family Paridae; genus Pseudopodoces; species Pseudopodoces humilis. The sequence goes on from NC_142201.1 coordinate 6,460,925, forward strand.
GAATGGCTTCTCAGTCCATCTCTCCAGAAACTGGCAGAACAGAATCAGATGACAAAAGGGAAAAGTACACCTGAAATTATAAGAAACATCCTATTTTGCAGCCACTATCCAAATTACATTACAAGACAAATATTTTCTCTTTTAAACTGACATATCAAATAAAAGTATCATCTGAAAACTACAATCTAACCAGGAAAATATAGAAACTCCCAGTACTACTTTTTCCTGGGCAGGGAATATAGCTGGCCATGGTCACACTTGGAACTGGCCCAGTTCTCCTTTAAACTCGAGTGAGCCCTGGGAAAAGTTACCTCCTTGCAAAGGTAAGGCCCCAAATAATTTTGCTGAGCCAGATCACGAACCATGCAAACATCCCAATGCAGCTGCCAAGCTGCCTGGACATCCACAGAGAGCAGTACTTTGGGAGCAAACATGCATTGCCAGGCTGCTCTTGGTGTATCACCACAACCCTCCCAGGCTGGGACCTGGGGAGCAGAAATGAGGACATTTTATACAGGGCTGACCCACAGGACTCGTTTTACTTAAATGCAACTGGTGCTGAGGGCTCTGTGCACTTGGATCTTTAGGTCCTTCTCCTTCTTCTTCAGAAGCAGACCCTTGCTCCCTTTACCCCAGCAATCCATTTATATAACTGTACAGACAGGGCTATTTTTGCAGTGTAGAAAGGGCTGGAAAATTACAGTGGCTGCTCACTTAGAGCAATTACCTTTCTCCCCAAATAGTCCCACTCCTTTCAGCAAGGGGTCACTCAGTGTGAGTGAAGAGGAAGAGGTTGCCCATTAATTATCTTCCACAGCTGAGCTAGTGCTTTATGGTTTTAGCTTCTTTTCTAATCTGAAGGTGCACAACCAGGGGCTCTGTGGGAGCCAAGGCTGGAGTTGGCAGGGGTGATCTCACTGTCTGGAGCCTGTTTGTTGATCCTGCCTGTTCTGTGACTTTTTTTTTTTCCAATCTGTTCCATCTTTAGAAAGTCACCCTGCTCAGATTGGAAATCATGAAGAGTCTTCTTTCCTCCTTGCTTGCAAATTGCCTTCTGTGGACTCCAGAAATCACTGCTTCCCTAATACATAAACAGGAATATGGATGGAAAGTTCAAATATGTACCATTAACAATGAATGGTAATGAAATCTGTGTTTATGAACTATGTCAAATTCTGATTTGATTTGAAATCACTACTCAAAGGAGAAAATGTATGTACTTATGGGCTTCAGAAACCTGAACATCTATAAAACAGTGGAAGAGCAGTGGTAGCATGTTGTTTTCCAAGCCTTTTCCTTATAAGGCCTTATAAGTCTTTCACATCTCTAAGTCCATCAAACAAATACATTGAAAAATATGTCTCCTTTTTATAGAGTTCTCTTCCTTAGGACAGAAAGAAGTTTAGGCACAGAACTGTTTAAGATTCAACTTTTCTTAACTATCAACAGATAATGAAACAGATGCTGGCAGGCAGTTCTTCCACACCTGAAGATACAGAATTACAGCCATAAAAGGAATAAGAAATGCTCCCAGCATGCAGGGGTCTCACAGTTGTGCATACATTACTCTGCAGAGTCTTGGCATATTGAGACAAGAGCTGTATCAACCTTTACCAAGCCGTGATACCTGTGCACAGAGAAAACAAAATAAGAATTGATCTGTGAACTTCAGAGCAGCGTCTGAACCAACAGTGCTCCTAGCAAAAACACACAGTTCTTGACCTGCTCCAGCTTTGGTCACTCCCAAAAAACCTTCCAGTGGAACCTCCTGAGTGCTGTTGCCACTGTGGAAGACTGGACACACAGTGAAATGCAATACACACAATACAGAAATAAGCATGAATATGATAGAATAAACAGCAGAAAATACTGCAAAATTTCATTGTGCAAAAGCTACAGTGTTGGAATGAACAATTCATGTTCTCATTCTCCTATGTGTTTGTACAGGGAGGCAGAGGCACTGAATTAAGAAATCAGGCATCCTGGTAGTGCTCATTGCTCTTTCACAGTGTTCTGGGACTGCCAGAGCCAAGGCACCTCCAGAGGCTGAACTGTCCCACTCTTGAGAAAAGTGCCTCAGAGACACAGCATTTATCACCTCATGAAGGGATCTCTGCCCATGAGGACTCATGGAAAACAAGCTTGTAGCAGATGCTTGACTTTCTCATAAGGCTGAAGTTAAGGGAGATGAATTCCTTTCCTGCATTAGTCTATCTGCTTGGAAAGTTGAAGGTAATGACATTCACTATCTCAGAGTGCTCATCTGGAGATCACGGGTGTAGGTATTGCAATAAAAATATTCTCAAGAGGCACAAAGGTGTCTGGAAGAAAAGAGGTTGAAATAAATAAGCCCACAGCTTCACAAGTTTCATAAAATATATTTCCATGGGAGGAGAAAAGGCAGGAATTATGCAAAAAGCTTGCTTTGAACATCACTGAGGTACAAAGAAATTCATACCTCTTACCAAACATCCTAATGTTCAGCTCTGTTACAAAAAGAAGCCTTGGCTACTGAGACACCCAGAAGCACATCAGTTATGCCAAGGTATCCAGTGTAATAAAAATATATCAAGTATTCCAGGATAATGGAAAACACAGACTGTCATTGGTCTGTGAGGGAAGTTACCACAGTGGAGCCTTGTAGGAATTCTCATCAGACTGAAATGAGTGAGCATTGTACCAACAGAAATGTTTATTGTTCATAGCAGTTATGGGAATATACATTTAAAATCCTTTATCATTAGTCTCATTCACAAAAGCTGTTCATCTGCTCCTCTGTGGATACTACAGCCCAGACTTTCTCCTCAGTCTGTGTGCAGTCCAACTTTCTTTTTCTTCCTAGCCAAAAAGGCACAGTCTGCTCCATGTGAGGGTTCACTTTCAGCAGCCATTTATATATTTATCACATTTATCTGACAAATCAAATGAAATAAAAAAAAGGGGCTTTGAATCTCAAGGATCATTTCCAACCTGTGGTATTGTTGAGGCAGCTCTAGTTAGTAACTAGAAGGCATTAGTGATTTTGCATTAAATAGGAGTATTGTCCTTGGACAATGATTCTAGCACATTTCCTGCCCCTCAACGATTTAACTTTTGATTTTATGTTGGTTGTTTAAAAAAAAAATATGTATATGTATATATATGCCTTTCTGTAGGGATAGAACAGATAAAGTTGTGCAGAAAACTTGCATCTTTCCAACAGAAATATCCTCTTTCACAAATGATATTTTAATATAATCTAAACTAAAGCTTGCAAAAAGAAAATTAAATCTCTGAAACTGCCCAGCAATTCATCAAATATCCCTTTGCCATGGAGAGAGAGGACCCCACATGAGGAAGGGACAGGGTAGGCTCCACACCAGGGTGCTGTGCTGGAGGGTGAGACAATCAGAATATTCTTGAGCAGATGCAGGCACGTGGCTTCAGCTCCCTCCAGCTCAGTCCCTCTCTCTACCCCTGTGCATGTCCTTGTCTCCATCCCTCAGCTTAAACCTCACTAAGCAGAGCTTAAGCCAGGGCACATGGCCTTAGTTTGGGTACATGAGGAGCAAGTTCCAGTTATTGAGAGCAAACTGGGTCAAACACCCCATGTTTGCCAGCTTTAAAAAATGGTGAACTACTTAAAAAAGCTGTGTGATTTTTTCTGGAGTAACTTTTCAAGGATGAGAAATGAAAGGCTGAGCCTAAGGGACATTTGGCTGTCCTTGCACTCTGAAAGCAAAGGCACTCCAGGGTATATGAAACCTCTGGGAATATTTGTAATTTCATCCAATAATGTATTTTATTTTCCATTTATCTAAGTGTGTGGCCAGCTGCCTTCTCATAGCCCAAGACCTAAAGCTCTTTCATCACCTCTTAGCTCGTTCCACCAACAAATTGGCTTCAAGCTCCTCTGGAAGTTGTGCCAAATCATATCAAGCCCACTAGAGAGGCAAGATGGACTGTATCTTTTACATTTGCATAGGGGTTCACAAATGGGAAGATTGTTAGCTTGATTGAGAACTATTTGTGGTCAACTTTTTTGTGAAAAATAATCTGTCAGATACATCAGCCTAATTATAGGGGCTCAGTTTCTGCCAAGATATAATTAATGGTCTCACAATGATATCAAGTGCTGTGGGAGTTCATTTTGAGATGAAACTTGGCCTGAAAGACCCATGTCCAGGAATTTTTGCAAATATGCTTTAGAATAGTATAATTAGAATATCTCTGCACTAATATTTTAAACACATTTAAAATTATTTGCCTATTTCTAGCAGAACTGTACATTTCAAAGCATGGGTTTCTATCACTTCCAGCACTGTAATTTGGGGTGGCCACTGTTGTTTAGTCTCTCATGCAAGGATCAAGGGACAGGATCAAATGACAAAGTATAACTACAGGAAATAAAGCTGAATGCCAGGTTGGATGCAAACAGGAATGGGATCCCTTCTCCTCACTTGCCCTCGACTCAGTAAGCTGTAAGCAGCTATTTGAGAACAAATCTTTAAAGCCATAAGACAGCACAAGCCCCCCACCCCTGTGTTGCTGCCTCACTAAGGGCCAGGCCAGCAGAGTGCTCTGGGGGCACAAAAATATCATTTTGAAGGCAGGGCAGGTCATTTTGGGGTGAGCCATGGGCTGAAGTGAAGGGCATGTGCCATGCGTAAGTCTGTGCCTGCTGGCTCAGCAGCTCAGATCCTGTCTGCTGCCTCTGTGAGGAGCAGCAGAGTCACTGGGTGGTGACAGCCTTCTGGTTTTTGGAACCCTCCCCTGGCACAAAACCCCATTCTGCCACCATTGTGGTGCCCAGGGAGCAGAGCATCTCCCCAAACAGCTGCTTGGAAACAAACCAACCCAAAATGCTACATTTCTGACACAGGCTACACTGCTTCCCTTCCCCACTTCTAAGTAAAAAAACCTGGAAAAATCACTCTAAATTCTCACTTTTTAACCTACAAGTAACTGCAAGCTAAGAGCAGTTTCAGCCCTGCTTAAGGGAAGAGCTAAGGATTTCCCTTGCTGTGCAGAAAGCTCTCTGTAAGATAGAATTAAACTATATCAGGGCAATTTACAAAAAGATAAACTCAGGCATTTAATTCCCTATCTGGAGAATGGGATACGGTAAAGAAGCTGAGATTAATCTGCATTTATCATCTCCTGGTATTAGGGCTGGCAAGGTAACCTGCTCTTATGTAATTGGACTAATAGCTGTGGTTTATTAACATCATTAAATCAGTGCTGCCTAGTAAACTTTCCTTTTATCTCACAACACTGCCTTATCTGCCCTGGAGAAAAGGACTGGTTTCCTGAAGCACATTCTTCCACATCATGTGTGACTCAGGCATGGGCTCAGACAAGTCAGGGGGCAGCCCTGGTTGTTTTAATGAGGAAGAAGCAGAGATTGCTGGGTTTGATGAGCAGGGTACCAGCTACTGCTGCGCTGCTGGGATGGCTGCAAGCAATCCCTGGCAGCACAGAAACCCCAATCCTCAGTAATGTTTGTTAATCCTGCAGAGAGAAAACACAGTTGTAACAAAGGAAAAGGGCAGCTTGATCTGCCTTGCCATAGGGTGTCTCAAAGCAAATGAAGATTTTGTATTTATTGGCTTCTTTGATGGTTAAGGATTACAAGGGGAAGGCACCTCCTCGTGTTGTGCCTCTGCCATCCTGATGAGGCTGCAGTTTGTCAGGCTGCAATTTGCACAGACTACATTATCAAAGGAGATGCTACACAAGGAAAGAGGGCTGGGCACTCTCAGAGGCACTGGATAATGAGTAAGATGCAAGTAAATAAATGGAAATGGGAAATAAAACACAGGCCCAAGGAGTACCTGACTCTCTTGGTTTGTTATTTGAGGTCTGGTGGATCTTTTTCTTTTCTAAGCATTTGCCCTTATAATTGGAGCACTAATGGGTGAAGAGAAATCCTCAGTTCCTGCTGGTGCTGCCTCTGTTTTCCAGCTGTAACTCTCCTGCCAAGGTAAAGAATTCTAAATTCCCCACACCTGAATTTTGTTTTTTGTGAGTCCTGAATATTTACTTCCTCAACAAGGGATGACATATAAAGGGAATATTGGTGTGGGTAAGGTAAAGAAGTGAAAATATGGAGAAATTGAAGAACATGAAAATCAATAAAATAGCTATGCAAGCCCTAAGCAGAAAGCACAAAAAGACAGGAGAAAAGCCTTCCTGACTTGAAAGGATTGGAGTGTATATTGTGAAGAGATGGGAGCACAAGGACCCAAAACACAGCAGAAGAGGTCAGGAGGGGAGATGACCACCAGCAGTAACTGTTTACCAGTTTAATTGTTGTGATTTATTCACTGAAAAGGCTGTCAAGCATTGGAACAGGCTGCCCAAGGAAGTGGTTCAAGGTGTAGTGGTGCACTTGGCAGTGCTGGGATAATGGTTGGACTCCATCACCTTAGAGGTCTTTTCCAACCTACACAATCCTATGATTCTGTGTTTTCCCCCTATCTAACAGTGAACTCCAGGCACCAGACAATATCTTGTTAATGTTGATGTAAATGAGACACAAAAAGCACAGTTGCATCAGTGATGTGGCCATTTTTTTTGTTGACCACAATGATGACAAAAAGGATAATTATGGTCATGCCAAACAAAGTGCCACTTACACCAGCCTTGTCAAAGTTTTTTATGTCGCTTACTTTGATTAAAGGTTTGTCAGTGGAATTGCTGCCAGAACTTTCACTCTCTGAAATAGTCAATAATGATATAACATAAAAATACCTCTGTCTATATGTTAAAGCCTTCTCTCAAGGGAAAAAAGGGAAAAAAAAGTGGATCATGCTATTCTTCATCTGTTTTTCTACTAAGTTAATTTAAAAACCTGAAATAAGAGCAGCCCACTGAGAGGAGCTTTCTGATTCTCATCCTGGAGAGTGACAAGGGTTTCAGAACATGAATGTGATGTCCTTCAGGACCTTGCTGAACTAGCACTGAGCTGACAACATTTAAGCAGCTTGGCACTGCCAGGACTCAGACTTTGCAAACCAGAAGGGCAGAGGAAGAGGTGGCCCAGGGTGGGAGAAGAAAGTCCCAGTGATTCTCAGTGCCCTTTGCCTGGAAGGAACAGCTCATCCTCTCTCTTTGGTCACTGGCCTGTGTTGCCCTATGGCCCGACACTGTGGTGCTGTGATGATATCTCTGTACAGAAATATTTCTTTTCAGAGTTCATGGCCTGCACCTTCACAAGATGTTAATTTCATAAAACATGACATTCAGTCCCCAAAACTAGACTAATCAACCATGCTCTTGTATCCCATTGGTGTGGTATAATAATAAATTAATACGTAGTCAAACTCGTGTATTTGTTGTTGCAAGCTGTGACAAATGCCTAAATGCTATGGATGCCACATTAGAGGTAGCTTAACTTCTTTTGCAGGTATTTGCTCTCCAGTGTAGAAAAACTTTTCTTTCTATACATTCCTTTCATTAGCTATCATGATTTTATAGGTCAATTTTACCATGAGGAGGATATTTCTGTTTTAAACTAGTATCAAAAATCCTTCCCTTCCCTTCCCTTCCCTTCCCTTCCCTTCCCTTCCCTTCCCTTCCCTTCCCTTCCCTTCCCTTCCCTTCCCTTCCCTTCCCTTCCCTTCCCTTCCCTTCCCTTCCCTTCCCTTCCCCTTCCCTTCCCTTCCCTTCCCTCCCTTCCCTTCCCTTCCCTTCCCTTCCCTTCCCTTCCCTTCCCTTCCCTTCCTGCTTCCCTTCCCTTCCCTTCCCTTCCCTTCCCTTCCCTTCCCTTCCCTTCCCTTCCCTTCCCTTCCCTTCCCTTCCCTTCCCTTCCCTTCCCTTCCCTTCCCTTCCCTTCCCTTCCCTTCCCTTCCCTTCCCTTCCCTTCCCTTCCCTTCCCTTCCCTTCCCTTCCCTTCCCTTCCCACATCCCTGCTAGCAGATGTGTTTGTGACCAGGTCTTTCAAGCCACCTGTGAGCGAAGCAAAGCCTGGGTTGGATCAGTAGGAAATTCTCTTTACTATGGGCAGCCCCTGGGGGCTCTGTGCGTTTGTTTCTTCACTCGGTGCTCTCCATGTGCCACCTGCAGGCTGAAGCCACTGCCTGTCCACATGGGACTGCTCCCAAGGTGCTCAAGGCCAGCCTTGAATTTTTAAATTCCTGAATAGAAGCAAGGCCCAAAAGGTAGTTCAAAATCAGGTTCAAACCCAGCCTCCTTATATTTTTGTCACTGTCTATGTGGACGAGATGCAGATTCTTCCTTTTCTACCAGGCACAGGTTTGAATTAATCCAACTTTCCTCAGATCACATCCCAGATCAAGAATTCCAGTTTCAAGGCTGTGCACATTTGCCTGGCTTTGTCTTTCGTCAGAAGGGAAGGGAAGGAAGGCTGCTACTCCTCTCAGAAACTACAGTGCAAATCACCCCATGAGATAATTTCCACAGAGCAGTTCAGTGTGGGAAAAGCTGGCACTGAATACTCGGGTGGTTCATTAAGGGAAATTCTGGTGGAGAAACCTCGTGTCTAGATGTGATGAAAAGTTAATGAAACACACACAGCATCCCTGTGATCTGCAGCTCATTTTGAGCAGAAGCAGGTGCACCTGAGGCTTTTGGTAAATGTTTGATGGGTATTTGTGCATGACCCCAGAGCTGGAAGGCAGCAGGGGAGGGAGCAGCTAAACTGCCAGGTGCACAGTGGGAGCCAGGGCAGTGGGGAGGAAAAGGTGTCCTTAGATGTGTCTGAACGAGAAACAGGACAGCAATAAGAAAGTGAACATAAGGATTTTAAATCTGTAGAACCCTGCCTATCAGCTCTAAGAAAATGAGCAGCTGATAAGCTGAAAGATTCTAAGATACTGAGATACAGTGAGGAACATGATCCTCTTTACAGTACTGCTACTACAAGACCAGAATAAAACACACATTTTGCAACCTATTGTTTGTCTGAGAGGCTTGCTGTGGTATCTGTGCTAGATCTGGCCTGCAAACAAGTCACTGCAGTATAGAAAAGGAACTGGTAATGCTTATCACATGGCTTAATCCTAGTTTTGGTAACAAATATATATATATGTATACGTTTGTTATTTATAATGTATAAATACATTAGAAAGTCAGATAGATGCTATCTAGGAAGCCAGGGAACTCCCCAACAATACCAAACTACTCAGATTCTGTGAATTTGCAGATAAATTTGTTCCAAAGCTCATCCCACCATGTAATACAACCAAACCCAAAGTGTAATGCTGAACACTTAAGAGTTTACAATTGCTTTTCTAGCTATGCATAAATTATGAATGCATTTTGTTGTTCAGGGTTGTATAGTTAATAAGACAGCTTGCTTGGAAATTGGCTTGTCTGTTTAGAAAGGCAGGGTATGTGTGAAAGACAAATGGATAACCAACAGGCTCACAGCTCTGGAAATAACACCTCCTGACAGCGCTCGGGTGGAGCAGCCCTGCACCCAGGGAAAGGCACTCAGCCTTGCTTATGCAACATTACATGCCCTGACTGCCCGAGCAAGCGAGGCCCTTTTCCCTGTTTCACCAAGCCCTCCGTGAGGAAAACACTTCCCAACAGGCTCATTCCTCCCCGTGTCTTACAGCTTTTCCACATCTCAGATTCACCAGGTGCTGGTTTCCTCAAGTACTCAGTCACTTACAGGCACGAGATAACCTGGAAACTGCATGGAATGATGAGATGGTGGAAAGCAAAAGTGCAGACTACAAAACCTGAAGAAAAGTTCCTTTCCTGTTCCTATGGCACACTATCCTTACAGAATGAAAGATCACCTGGAGTTCACACAGGACTTTTCTATGCACATTGTAGGTGTTTCTGAAATAAGATGGCCACTGACATGAAGGAGGGAATTCAAGATGTAAAATAAATCCATTATGGCTGTGTATTTCTTACTCTATTTAAGTGCATAGCAGGGTCTGGAGTTTGTGCAAGGCTCCCTTTCCACTGGTGATTTGGATTCAATAGAAACAGTGCATAAAATGAGTGGTTTTAGTCAGTGGATCACAAAAGCAATCAAAATGTAAGAGGAAGTAAGAGGTGGAAATAGTGACCAGTTCACAAGTGAGAATGGACCTTCTCAGCAGCTCCCAGCAGCACCTACAAGAGCTTTGCCCCAGAGGTTTTCCCTTGAAATCCTCTTCCCCTGAGCACCACAGGCTGCAGGATTTTCAACCGCCCCCTGGGCAGAACAACTAGTTTTGTGATTTTCTCTCCTGATGTTTTCCTTTTTCCTGAAATTCTCTTTTGCCTGCTGGCAATTATTTGCTGCTTCCAGACATGCTTTGTAAAGCCATGATGCCACTGGAGAGTCATTGGTGAAACAGCCTCAGAAGTGCTGCTGACCTGATTGCAAAGTATCACATTAACAAAAACTTGACTTTTTTTCTCCCTGCTCAACCTACCAGCAGGGTTTCTGCTTGATCACTCACTGTGTGGGAGAGGAATCCAGACACTGCTGCATTACTCACTGGCCTGAACAGGGAAAGCCTCTCCATATGTTTTTCCTAATGTGTGTGTACACATTACAAACTGAACTCTTAAATCAGATGCTCTGATTTTCTGGTAGTGATAAAGGGATCAGAGTAGGCTGACTCTGTCACAGGGAAAGAAAACAGCTTTTAACATACTGATGTCTAATTTTTTCCTTGGTATTCATGCCAACCTTTTTGATGGGCACATCAGCCTAGATATGCAAAATTATTACAGCCCTGTTAGCACAAATCACAAATCTACTCTGGAAAGCATTAGTGTGGTGTCTCTTTCCATTCTTCATTTCAAGTTTATATTATTGTAATGTGTGTTCATGGCCTGTTTTATTCAACTGTAGTATCAGATACCTGAGATTCAAATGCCATTAATCCATTCTTATATAGTTATCTCAAACATAAAGCAATATTGTATTTCGGATACACTGTGCACACTAAAGGAATATGCTTAATTACCTTCAGTAGATTTGAATAAAGCAGTAAGAAGGTAATTGCTCAGGTGAGAAAAGAGCTGAATTTTACAGGGGAAATATCTTTTTAATGGGAAAATGAACACTGGAGAAAGCCAAGAGTGCATTTGTTTGATTTGAAAAGCAAAGAGAAGATAGATATAATGATGCTGGATGACAAAGACCATTTCTCAGGAAGGAAACGTAATTTTTTCAGTGTATGGAAAAAATTATGGTCTGGCACTGATATTGACAATGAAATTGCTTTCAAGGAATACATTTTCCCTGTGCAGGGTGTAAGGGCAATACCATAGGAAAAAGAGACATTAAAACAACATTGTTTCTGAGAGGTGATAGGTGTTGAGAGGGGAGAAAATGGTCAGTGGGATTCTAAGGGCAGTGACTCAGCTTTGTGAGCAGCTGCTGGTGCTGGGCAGGCTAAGAACACCTTGAGAGAAGCTGGTGAGGTGTCCTGGCTGCCAACCCCAGCATCACACACGGGCTGCACCAGGCTCTGCTCCCTGCTCCCAGAAATGGGACAGGAGGAACAGGCAGCAAGTGATGCTCAGGAAGCTCCACATGAACACGAGGAAAAATTTCCTTCCTGTGCAGTGACCAAGCGCTGAATAGATTGCCCAGAGAAGGTGTGGAGTCTCCCTCACTGGAGATACTCCAGAACCCTCTGGACACAATCCTGTGCTGTGTGCTCTGCTTGAGCAGGAAGGTGGGACCAGATGACCCACGGTGGTCCTTCCAGCTTGGCCCATTCTGTGATTCTGTAAAAACCTCGTGAAGCCCAACTTAAAAAATCAGACACTAAATGGGCACTTGGGGGCAGTGGTTGCTTGGCTGTAAAGGAAGGCAGGAGCAATTCCCCAGCTGCTGGGCAGGAGCTGCATGAACACTTCCTTAGTCAAATAGCGGGGGTGTGAACGCAGCATGGGCCAAACCATGAACTCTTCAGGTCTTGGAGCAATCAGTTTTCAGAAACCTTCATGTGCTGTCACAGACTTAAATTACGAGGTAATTCTTTGGTTTTAACTTGTCTTCATTTCTCAGGGCAGCATGTAGGCAGGAAAAGGCTCAGGGAAAGAGGTGGGTGCTGTCCTTGAGAGTTTGTCCCTTCCTGTTTATCTGTTAACTGCGCGGCTTTTTACAGAAGGAGAGGAGAAGCCTGACTCCAAGAAGGCTACAGGTGACATTTGCACCTACTCCAGGGGATGTTGGGATGGACATTCTGGTTTCCAAGTGTCTCTCTGAACACATCCTTGAACTCCTTTATCTCCTTCAGATTGGCAAACACCAAAAAGAAGAGAACATAACCCTTTCATATGCCCTGACACTCCTCAAGAAAGCAGACCCAGCAATAAGGTTGAGGAGTTGAAACTACATGATTTTTAAGATTCCTTCTGACCCAAACCATTCTATGACAAAGGGGATGGATCCAAAACTTGCCAATGGTCTTCAGAAAGTCCCCTGAAAAGTGCATAAATCCAAAGCTGTAGAAGTTCTTCAGCATGACTTTTCCACAGGAAAAAAAGATGTGTGGTTTCTGTGGGTAACAAAGAGGGGGGTGCACAGATGTTCACAGATGGATGTGACTGCCCCTAACCCCACCTCAGCTGAAGCCAGCTGGCCAGAAGCTATTTCTGATCCTCAGGGCTCTGTCTGGGCAAACACCGTTCACTGCCCAGGTGAAAACACCTTTTCTTTCAGCAGGGCTTCCATAGAAGGACCAGGATGGAAGTAGGAAGAACCCTACAATAAAGAGGGATGATGCATAAGCAATTAGGGCTTTTTTAAAAACTTCTTGATGAAGCACAGGAAAGGTGTTAGGATTTTGTCACAAAGGGTTTTATGAATTATAATTTCAAGGTTCAAAAGGAAAACTAAGACAAATGTCAAAGCCCCACCCTTCAGAATTATTCCAAGGAGGGAAAACCAATCCAAAGAAAATAAAGATGATTTCCATGCTCCATCCCCATCAGAAATTTGGGACTAATTTTAACACGCCAAAGTGTAGTGGTGCAAACAAATAGCAGAGAGAAGATTTATGGTATTTTATAATTTAATTTTGTTCCTTTTATTCTATGCCAAATTGCCCAAACTCTGTGATGCATTACTACATAAAAAATCACAACTGTCGAAATCAAAGGGCAATGTGGATGAAAAAAACCCTTTAAAATTAAAATAATGAGATCTCTTAGTCTACCTCTTCTGAGATCTCACTTTAATAATTATATAAGAAAGACTGAATTAAATCTTTAAGTGCAAAACAAAACTCATTTTTTAAGATATATTAAATTTGTCATGTTTTTATGCACAAATCATGGGTGCTAATTTTATGTATTATTTGTTTTTTTAATAGTCTAGGTTTTGGCCCTCTCAGCTTGTCAACCAAGCAAGGCAGTGCAGTGTTCCACATGAGAGAAGCTTTGTAGAAGAAAGGCTGGAGAAGCATGGCTTTTAGGGGTTTTCTTGGCACGAGTCCTCATGGACCCTGAGCTTTCTGCTCCCAACATTTATTTAACAGGAGAGCAGCTGGTGGTGCCCTGTCTCACTTCAGGGGGTGCAAAAGGCAGGAGTGAGATCTGCTCCAAGCAGAAAGGCTGCAGGACCTGGCAGCTCCTGCAGCGTGGCTTTGGTGCTGTTTTTCTTCAGAGGCAAACCCAAGTGGAGAGATTGAAAAAGCTGAAAGATAATCCAACATCTAATTTAAAGACTATTATTTTCCACAGGCTTTGCAGCAAATTGAAGTAGGAGTCCCCTTTGTTTGCTCTGGTAGTTCCAGGAGCTGTCCTTCTTGCAGGGTTAATATTATTTTATCTTTTATAATTTCTGAATGACATTACAAATGAGAGCTTCCTTTGGTCAACCAGTTCAGCACATTCCTCAGCAGAGAACTGATAGGAAAATTCATGGCCTAATCTTGGTAAATTTAACAGAGACTGCCATCAATGGGATCAATGTTAAGGAAAGGGTCCAGGAAATGGGTAGAAAAGCATGGAAAGTTTGTAGATATTCAACTGTCATCCATCATTTCTTGTTAACAAAGCAGAAAGAATGAAATTTTTTTCTGACATAATCCTGTTTTGTTGGCTGAAAAAAAAATAGAGGCATAATTAATAATACATAATGCAGAATTAACAGTCCTTAATACTTTCCCCTGAAAAATGGTAACAAAGGTCTGGGTTTTATCAATTTTGAATTGTCCCTAACAGGCCATTTACCTGTTTGCATTGTAAAATTAACTTTTCTCAATTAATGCTAATATCAGTTCTTTTTGTTCTAATCAGATTGTTCCAAAAAAGCAATAAGCAATGTGGGATTAGCATTAATAAGAAAAAAATAAAAGAAAAAACCACAAGAATATTATGCCTGCTGGGCTTTTGCTGCTACAATTCCACTTCCACCTCCAGTGTTAATAAAGCTCTGGGTGAAATTGGTTTCTTTGGTGATAGAAAAATAGTGACATACTTCTAAAGGATTTTTTTTTCCTTGCAGAAATTGTTATAAGAAGACCAATTGTGTGGATGCAATGGAAGGCAAATGTCAGAAATAGAGTGTGAATCCTTCCCTCACAAATAATTTAACAATGACGGTGCCATGTAAATAGTCTTCCAAAACCTGGCTACCACAGTAGCCTGGAATCCTTTGCTTTGCAGCACATCAGCTGCGTGGAGTTGTAGACAACAGAGCCTGGAGGAGCACAAAAGATGAGATGCAAGGGCCACCTCACATCTAACACACACACAGAACTCAGCACCTTCCTCTCAGAACCTAAAGAAGCTGTCTTGAGTGTGTTACAGCCGATTTCCAGCTATGGCTTTGACTGTCACAAAAAGTGTGAATTTAATCCCTTACAGTGGCAGGGGCTTGTTGACTGGAGACAGCTTTGAGGAACAGAGCACTTGAGTGTTTTGTATGTTGATGTTTCATGCCTGGGTAGAGAAGAGACGATAAAACCACCCCAAGTTTGGGTTTTACACGCTGGATGAAAGCACTAGAGAGGTTTCATTATTACTGTTCTTCAAAAGCTCTCCGTAGTGCAGCCTCACTGAATGCCATGCATTCAAGCCATCAGGAAGGAAGAGTTGTGATATTTCACACACAGGGTAAGGAAATGAGTAAATGAGATACCACTGAGACACCTCTCTGTACCTGAAAGGCTCTAAATTGTCCTCACTGAACTGTTGCAAGGAGAGGGCGTGTGAAAGAAAACCTACTCAGAGGAGAAGAGGGATGCTAAGGACAGAGCCCTCCCCAGCCAGAGAGCATTCAGGAACTCTGGCAGGGTATCATCTCCCCTTTGCTGTGGTCTGCAGTGTACCCTGGGGCTTTCCAGGCCGGGTGGCCCCTTGTTAAAATGATCAAAGGGAGGCTAGATTACTGCTGTGTCTAACACCAGTCTTCTACTGCATCCCCTCCTCTTTCTCTCTCTCAAAAGATAAAAGAAACCAGAAAAAAACACCTGTACAATACAAAACCAAAAACAAACAAAAAACTCAAACCAGACAAACAAACCAACAACAAACCCCCCCAAAAAAAACATCTTAGAGAGCTAAGACCATCATGCATTGTTTCCAAGGACCAAACACTACTTGCAGAGCACAGGCAAAGGCCTGGTGAGGGACTGTGAGTGATGCAGTTTTTTGACCACTGCCACTGCCTTCAATGCACTACTGGGTCCCTCAGGACACCTTGCTCAGGAGCCTTGGGAATGCAGAGGACACCTGAGGCAGGGCCTTGGAGTGAGGAGTGGATGGACTGAGTGTGAGAGGACCTTAAGGATAAAGCAGAAATGTGTTGTCTCCCTGTGAGCAGCCTCTGCCTACAAAAGACTTTGAGGACCCCCAGTTCTTCCCACAGCCTTTGCTGTGCCAGTTTAGCTCCCAGAGCACAGCAGCCTATGTGGGACTGGATCTGTTCCTGTCTGGCTTTCTGCCTTCACCTAGAACAAAATTAACTCTTCAGGAGAGTTGTTGCAAAGAATATGATCCTGGGATGGGAGCTCTGTAAATGAGGTTTTGAAGAAGGGCATGGCATTTGTTAGTGCTGTAACATGAGAACAAATGAAGCATATAAACAATTTATTCTCATCAGTCACAGGAACCACCCTATATAAAAGCCAGACCAGCTTTGGTCAGTGCCAGAAGTATTTTTAGCAGAAGTAATATGGACAGTCTGAGGATCACTGTGACTCTATTTGAAAGCATGTGTGCTATTTTTGTTCCCAGGTCTAGAACAGAGAAGTGGTTTGGAAACTCATAGGACATCCTGGTGCAAATGTAAGACCATGTTTAGGCACACCAGAGCACAGTGAAATGCAACTTTGGAGGGTTGTATGTTTGATTGATCAGTCTGGTAGCATTGTCCTGGGGAATGAGCAGGACAGTGTTATGATTTACTACCCAAATACAACAAGTGCCTGCAGCCCAGAGCACAGTGGTTCACTCCCCATGAAACAAAATCCAAGACACACCTTGGGACTCTGGCTGGTGGCTCCAGAGACATTTCCTGACAAGAGTCTGCCACAAATACTTCATGCAAAATGTATGTGACAGGGAAGAAGGGTTTTCCTCAGGTCTGTCAAAAATTTGGACCTGCATTCTGCAGAGAGATACATTGCTTGGTGCCAGTACCAAAACAAGTGTGACATTTGTATATCCCCTCTCTCTCATATTGCCAAAGCATGTGGGAAAGGTACTACAGGGAGTAGCTTTTTCCATACAGTTTTTCCAGATGCATCATCTTTAGTATTCCAGCATGAATCCTTTTAGCTCTGCTGAGGCTGCACCACCAGGTACATCATCTCTTCTCTCTCTTAGCCCTGTGTTTATGTGTCTGGCCTGCCAACAGCCTTGTTGCTCCCTGACCATGCTGGATGCTGCTGATTGATATGAAAATTAAGCAGAGCAGTGCTCCAAGCACAGAACCATTCCAAGGATACCAAGCAGGTCTCCAGGAGAGTGGTCTGTTTTCCCCCAGAGGCTGTGATCCCATTAGGGGCTGATCACACTGGTGTGCTGCTTGTGTGGTGCTCACCAAGAGCACGGCAGGTTTTGGCTCTAGCTGTAGCCATGGAAGCAGCCCTTCTGTGAGGAGAATCTTCTCTGTGGCCTGGGTGATGCAGCAGGGAGAAGGCAGCAGAAGAAATCTCTTCTGAGCGCCTCCTTGGCCTCGGTGTAGCATGACAGCAGGAGAGTTGTTCACTGCTCGTGCAGCTGGGCGGTGTAAAGATGTGATTTGTGTCTCTTTGTGTCTCGGTATGACAGCACTGCGGGGCTTCAGCTGTGCAAGGTGTGGCTGCTGCCAGGGGGGAAGGCAGGTGTGCCAAAGGATGTGCCCAAAGGCATCCCAAGGGATGGGCCATGTGTCCCAGGACCCACCTCCAGGGGCTGGCTGGTGCTGGGAGAGAGGGAAAAGAGGCAAGAGTTCAACGTTATTTATTTCTAGAGTTCAATGTTGTTTATTTCCACATGGTTTCCTTCAGGAACTTCTGCAGCGGCATCCCTAAATGCATCTCTCAGATACCTCTTGCTATTAAATGATGTCAGTCACACAGGAGCCAAGATCACCTTATTTCTTGTCAATATCAAGCTGTTACAGCCCAAATTGCATAAAGGAATTGACACTTCAGGAATCAGATCATGAAATCATTGTAATAAGCAAACACTGTTTGCATTCAGGCTGCGTCTCTGAAAGTCTAACATTGATTTTAAATTTTGCAGCCCATTCCTCCTGCTTGGGCCTGGCAGGATGAGATGCTGAGGCTTCTGAAAAACCCCAGTGGAGATAGAAACAGCAGCATGAGTGCCTGGGAAAGAGAAGGGAGGCAACCTCCTGGAGGAGGGTGGGAGAGGGCTGGCACAAGAATAGAAGACCCTGTTCTCAACAAACTGCATCAAAGTGCAGAGCAAAAGTGACTTTCCTTCACCAAAACACCCACTGAATGTCCTGTGTGAGCACAGGTAAAAGCCTTTTGTAGAGCACACTTTCTTGAATCACAGAAATCACCCTTCCAAACACAAATTTTATTCAGGAAGGTTTCCCTTTGATAACATAACACCTTTGATAATGGGAAGTTTCTTATCTGAATGCTGACAAGCAACCATTCTCTCCAGAACTTTGCAAATGGTAATAAGGTGAAGTTTGGGGAGAGGCTATGGGGGATTCTTCCCCTTCTTTTCTTTTTTTCCCTCTGGGAGAAACTGACTGTGCAACAACCAAGGTAGGCACTAGTGTTCAGTCTGCTACACTTCCTGAGGCCAGCCATTAATAGGATATTTGGCTGCACAACAGATGATTTGGATGTTCTTATTTGAAGGGCAAATAGTCATGATTATCCTTTTGTAGACACAGAGAATATTTTAAAGAATTTTAGTCTGTTTTCTGTGCAGTGCAGAATAAAGGATATACAAAATGTAGGATCCCTGTAGGTACAAAATTGTTCTTTTATGCTTTAACACTATTATACTTAGAATTCACTTTGTTTTTCCTTTTCTGATTTTTTGACTGTTTTTGTTCTCTTAGCTAGTATCAAGTGAGGATATATTGCTGCAAGTAAAATAAAAGTTTTTATCTAGGACTTCTCCATGCTCTATAATTACAGTTCTGTAAGCCCAACTGATGGTTAGGTAAGGGACTCAAACAACCAGTTAATGAGCAGCTCTTCATTAAACTCACTGCACAAAGAGCATAAAGTTCATTTGGTTTTCTTGTCCTTCACAGATGAGGACTTGAAATTCCCTTTTGAATAAGTTTTCATTTTCTGTTAGTCTAAGTTTCTGTGGTTGTGTTTTTAAATTCTTGGTATCACAGCTGACATAGAAAAATGAACATAATTTCATGGTTGCACTTTATAGTTCACACAATTTATATGTGACAAAAAGAAGTGGACAATGGAAAAAAGTCGAGTTGGGGACCAGAAACATCAGTCCTGCTTAACATCTTCATTCATGGTGTGGGTGATGGGGCAGAGTTTGTCCTCAGTGAGGATGTCAGTGACAGCAGACTGGGAGGAGAGGCTGATATGCCAGAGCTGTGTTGCCAGGGCTGAACCTGAGCCAGCAAAGTGTCCTTGTGTCAAAGAAGGCTGACAGGACTTAGGGCAGCCCCCAGAAGGTGATGCCAGCAGGTCAAGGGAGGAGATTCTTCATAGTCATAGAGTCATATCAGCATAGAATATCCTGAGTTGGAAGGGACCCACCAGGATCTCTTTAATAATTCCAACTCCTGGGCCTGCAAAGACAGCCCCAGGAGTCACACCATGTCCTCAAGAGCATTGTCCAGGTGCTTCTTGAACTCTGGCAGGTTTGGGACTTTGACCACATCCCTGGGCACATGCCTGGGAGCTTGTCCTTTTACTGCTGAAGCCACCTGCCACAGGGAAGGCCCTGGTTCAAACTCACCTTGTGATCAGCTCTGCAAAGAGTAAAATTCTCACTAATGGATTTATGCCTTTAAACTCCAGCCCAGCTGCATCCCCTGTCACCGTCTCAGTGGAGTGAGAAGCTGTGGATTGACTTTGCATGTCTCATCCTTCTGACAGCAGTGGTCCTACTCTGCTCTTGAGCATCTGGAGGCAAAACTGAGCATGGCTCAGCCTTTTCAGGCTGCAGTACCACTGTTACACTGTGTGTGTTACTGCTGCAGTGCTCCTTTCCAGGAAAGGGGAAAGCACAGCGGGAGTGGATCCGCTCCGTGAGTCACTTGGCAGGTTCCTGCAGGCCAAGCCAAACACAGGGTTTTAGCTAAGAGCTGCTTTTATGTTAAATATGGAATGTGACAGTTGTTTGGGTTGGAAGCTTCTCCGGTGACTCGGGGCCTAGTTCACCCAGGAGTGTGCGAGCTGCTAAACACTCCCTAGAAAGTGAGGCTGGAATGTTTCATGCCTTTTTGGTCAGGTATTTGTCCACCACAGAGCTAGCTAAATCTGCCTTTGGTGCCATGGGCATCAAGCTGTTTCTCTCTCTTCCTCCTGCCCCTTCTTATTAACATTTTCATAAGGTTTCATTTTTTTTCCCCCTAAGAGGGTTTGCAAGAAATGAGTAAACACTTATGTTGCCATTTTTCATCTGTTTATTTTGGCTGTTTGTTTTTGCTCTGCTTTGGAGAGACTGTGGTGCATAAATAAGCTATGACCTGTCATCCCAGAGGGAGGGAATGGTAGACTGTGCATGGAAAATCTTCTCTAGTTTTCCTCTTGTAAATTCAGTGATGACATCACAGTAAATGATCAGACTTTTTCCTGGAAGAAGGTTTGGTGTACTTCCTTTTAATTATGCAAGGTGTTCATGCTCAGACCTTGACAGTAAACATAAAACCAATTTGGAACATGTATCTTTAAGTCCTTCAAGGTCTATATCATACCCTGTTGAAACAACTAATTAAGGTTTAATTTCACAGATATGAGGCAATTGCTGTCTCCTGCCTTGCTGATAAGGACTGCAGCAACAAAGACTAACACTCCAAGTGCTAATTTAAAGACAGAAAAAGGAGGTGAAAGTAAAAGATTTCCCCATTTGCAATCAAACAATTATAAAGCTACACAGCCTTTCCTGCTGTGACAACCAATGGTAAAAAATAAATGAGATATATCCTTAATCTATAGGCTTCACTGTCATTTAGGGGTGAATTTTTTTTGTTGATTTTATGTGTTTTTTTTTAATAGGGATTTTATTTTTTCCTTTTATTTGGTGTGTGTTTTGAGGTGGTTTTTTTTTCCCTTGCTTAGGCTAAGGGAGGGAAACTAGCAGTAGAGGCAACAGATACAAAAGCAGAAATTTCCCCCATGCTGCCCAGCTGGTTATTTTAGCACTCACCTGTGAGCACCCTTCACTGCAGAAGGGATGCCTTTGAGAAGCCACATATAAAGGTTTCCTCGAGCAGCTCTGCAGCAGAGGCTCAGCTATCAGGTTTCCAGAACCTGCAGCTAAGCAGGATGTCTGGTGTGAGATGATTTCGTGACACAGATCCCTAGCGGCGAGAAGCCCAGCGGAAATCACTGATTTCATTTCACACAAGACAGGGAACGGAGGCAGGGCTAGAAATGAAGTAAAGCACTGTAGCTAAATTCAGCAAATTCAAATGGGAGCAACTTGCTGACTTCACCAGAGGCTGGCTGCTGATTACAGTATTTGAACTAGATTTCCCCAACTGCATAACACAATGGCTCCTTAGAGTCCCAAGTCAGGATTTTGCTAATTAAGACTACATGTCTGAATATGCAGATGTACACACCAATATAGTCAAAAATTGAATTTGTTCTATTATGTTGGCTTTCCTTATTTACTTTTTTTTTTTTTTAGGGAAAAAAGTAAAACTAAAAGATAAAAAAAAAGGAACAAAAAGGGAGGAGAGACCACAGATTACATGCATAACATGTCAGACACCTGCAGACATCTTCACAACACATCCTAAGTCAAAACAGCAGAATTTAGGAGGTTTGACAACATAAGTACAAAGAAATTATCACAATTTCAACATTAGGTGTTTCTGGTGGATAAAAGGTAGTGTCACTGTGCTTCCCCAATTATCTTTATCGTATTAGTGCCTTCTTGTCCTAACGCTAAAATATTTTCTTGCATAAGGATTTATTTATTTATTTTATTGCAAGATCACACTGGAAAAAAAGGAGTGGAAAACTTCCTGGATGGGGGATGCAAGGAAACTGCAGATAAAAAATGTGAGTCCAGTCCAGACACTCAGCCCAGGCCTCCATCTACTCTCCTTGGACACCACCTGAAAGTAAGTGGGAACTGGTGAGCACACCTGGTGGAGCCATCTCACCCTAACACTCACTGAAACAGGGCAAACACATGAGCTGCTCCACAACTGCACCCATTTCTCACTTTCTTTCAGCTACAGAAAGCACATGGTGAGTATCTCAGCTGGGGACACCTTAAGTAATATGGGATAAATCCCACCCATGGTGTCCATCAAATGCTCACTGAACCAGACAGATGTGCTTTGCATCCTCATATCCCATTAATTTCTAGCAGATTGTAGGTGTTGTTTGTGACAGTAGAGTATAAAACATCTTTAGGCACATATGTGACTTAAATTGACAGTGTGCTTTTAATGTTTGTTTTGGAATAGGCTTATTCACAGTCTGCTGTGCTCCACAGAGTGGATGAAAGGCAGGAGCTGAAAACCCTGCTATTATTTACAGCACAGTTCTCTCTGCTCTACGTGAAAAACATTATGGAAAGAAAAGGAATTGGGATGGGGGGAATGGGAGGGTGGGATGGGAGAGTGAGTGGAGAATAAGAAGAATGAAAAGATCCCAAGACAAATTGTATTCATGGAAACTGAACTCTGCCATTTCACTTTCTTTAGCCCCAGCACTCCCAGCAATGCAGTTCAGGGTCCTGTGCCTCACTGACACCTTCTGGCTGGTTTTGGAGATCCCATTCTGGAGGAGGGTGACCAAGCACTGGTGGGGACCTGCCAGGATCTCCAGCCTTGTGCAAAAGCAGATGTCTGGCTGTTCCCAGTGACCACACTGCTGGGCAGGCTGGGAAGGCCAGTGGATATCAAACACTAGGTCCTTGATATGTTAAATCTGTGCTCTCACTTTTCCCTTTTGGTGTAAAATCTGTGCAAGCTCAGAGACACCCTTGGCTTCATGTACCACATGAGGTTTTGAACCAGAGCCTGGCCTCAGCTGAGGTTGGTTGTGAACCCTTGAAGAAACAGTCCTGGCAAGGTTATCCTGTGGCAGGAGTGATCCCTGCTTGTCCTGGTGAGCCAAGACCTTTGGGATGCATCATGTTGTGCATTCTTCAGGAAGACACAATTCTTCTCTTTGAAGTTAATGTATTATTTCCATCCCTCAAATTCACACATGTTTTTTGATTTTACTCGGTAGGAGGAAGGACTGCAGCTCAGACTGTGGCTGGATAGAATCACAGAATCACAGAATCATAGATTGGCTTGGGTTGGAAGAGACCTTAAACATCATCTAGTTTGAACACCTCTGCCATGGACAAGGGATAACTTTCCCTAGACCAGATTACTCAGAACTGCATCCAGTCTGGTCCTGAACACTTCCAGAGATGGGACATCCACAGATTCTCTGGGCAACCTGTTCCAGTACCTCACCACTCTCACAGTAAAGAATTTTTCCCTAACATCTAATCTAAACCTACCCTCCTTCAGTTTAAAGCCATGTCCCCCTTGTCGCTGCACACCCTTGTGACAAATCCCTCTCCACTTTTCTTGCAATTCCCCTAGAGTTCAAAAGAAAAACACTGTTTCAAACTAAAGCAGGTATGAAATGTAGACAGAATGCCCAGCAACCTTAGTCAGACCTCAGCCAGGAATTTTCACCTATAAGTTTCACATAAAACATTTATAGGAACTTGCACCTGGGAGCCAGGAAGGAGAGAAGCTTGGGGAATTATGTCTGAGATTGGAGCGGTGTCTTTCCAGGAGGATCCCCAGATTTGGGCTGCCATGAGAGGGTGGGTTTTGCCAGCCTGGCTGCCTCCTGTTCTCCCACAAAAAGGGCACTGGGAACCCCCACAGCTCACCCAGCTGCCAGCACAGCCCTGCCAGTGCAACACACGGGCACACCAAGGGACACGTTGCACACACTGCACACATTGTGGTGGGAAACCAAAGGGTTTCAGCAGAGGCTGCTGAAAGCTTTCCACACCTGGGGTTTGGTGGTGGTCACCAAAATTAGGTGGTTTCAAGGAAAAATAAATACCTTATCAACAGCTTGTTTGTCATACTCATGGTCGTATGAAAGGCATCAGTATCAGCCAAAAATATTGTGTACTCTTCTGAAGAGGGAAAAAGCTTGTAAGGCTAACCCTTATATTTCCTTAGGGGAAGGAAAAAGAAAAAGTGAGGTGTCAGGGCAATCAATTCACACAAATCAGAGCTTTTAATTTCAATTCCAATCAAGACAATCAATTCACACAAATCAGAGCTTTTAATTTCCATTCCAACCATACCTTTGTACATGTGTGTGCATTCTAGTTAGCCTGAACTGCAATACAAAGATACTTTGAACCTCAGAAAATAGAGTTCTGGTTATGTAATTACAAGAAAACTGCATTTTCACAGTTTCAAAAATTTTCTATCAATGTTCTGAGCAAATATTTGTATTGAAACCCATAATTTGGATTTAAATGAATAGGAATTTGCTGACAGGAAATATTAAATTTGAAGTCAGCCATAATGTAAAGCTTAGCTGTAACTCATTGTTCTGGTATTCATAGATTAGAAACCAGCACTTGACCTTCCCTTGAGTCTTGGCAAATCACACCTTTAGTCAGGCGTTAAAGGAGGGGAGTAAGATAGGGAAAGCACACTCCATGCCTTCTTCTCCAATTTAAAACTGAGCTTACATTTTAGAATAATAAATTTAAACTAGAAGCTAAAGTGTGTATCAAGCCCTAACTGCCTATTAAGATTAATTTAAACCAAGCAGATAATTTTTAACAGTCTAATTTCTCCATCACAAAAAAAAATCCATGCAACCACTCCATAAATAAATACAAATTTGCCCTGGCATCATCTGAAAGAGCCCCTCCCTCAGGCTGGCTTCTTGTCACAGCCAAGTGCTTAATAAGTTGTGGCTGGAAAATCCCAGGGAAAGCTGGAGATTTTTATGAGATGAGCACTGATTGTGCAGGAGCCTGCAGCTATTGCTGACCTGCCTCTTTCACAGAAAGAGGATTATTACACAAAAGAGTGCTAGAGATACTGTATGAAAAATACATTTTAATTTCCTTCTCAGCAAGAGAAGATGGAGAGAAGGGAAATAGGAACAGGCAGAGGAACTACTTCTGCAAGTGTTCTAGGGAGGGATTCCTTTAATATTATTATTATTGGTGTTACTCAGAAATTTCTTTAGAGGGTCTTTTATAGATGCACATGAACAGATTCCCTGGTCCCACAGTCTTCTTTTATTTCCTCCAAATATATAGAGCCGGTCTTTTGCATACATAAGCCTACACGTACTCCCATAATTGTATATGTATTCTTCTGGCTTTTCCCCATTGCTTCCCTTCTGCTACTCCCTCCTTACCAATTATAGAGGTTAAACTAAAGAAATCCACTACTTGTCTTGCTAATTACAGTGCACATGGAAGGGCGTCCGCCCGGGCTTTTCTCTGAATTGTTGGCTGTCATGGGGGGATGGTTCCTGTGTTTAATGTCAGGGAGCTCCTGCCTCCCCCCGGAGCAGGAATGCCTTGGCCTCAATACCTTTGTTAAGCGCTCTCTCCTCTCGCTCTGCTGCCCGTCCCTGACAGCGACATTCACCTGGCCATGCAGCTGCTCCTGCCCTCCCGTTCGCAGCCTCAGGTTCCTGCCCAGGTCCCCCTCCATCCTCCCATCCCCCTGCAGCGCGGCGCTGATGCTGCACCTCCAGCGGCTTCTTCACCTGTATCCATGACAACGCGGGTGACATCAGCACCAGGGCTCAGCATCACCGCCAGGACTCCAGAGCAATTAGATGCTGATAACGCCTTTTTAATTGCAGCCTAAATGTTTCTGGTAACCAAAAAAAAACCTGAAACAACGCGAGGGTGGATGGGAGAAAAGGTGTGGAAGGTGGAGGAAGATCCCTCGTTCTTTGCTGGCTGTCTTTGCAGCCACAGCACCGCGCTGTCCCCAGGCGCCACGGCGGCCTCGGCTGCTCTCAGAAATATCCTTTCCTATCCCTGGAGCTGTCGCCGGCATCCTCAGCACCGGTGAGATCAGATGCAAGTGTTTGGGTGGCCCCTGGTGCCTGACGCGCGGGTGAGAGGAGCGCGGGTGTGACATCCCTGCTGTCCCAATTCGCATTCCATTAGGCAGGGAAGCACACGGCTCTCCTCAAGCCAAACTCCGCCCTCACCTCTCAAAAAGGGGCTGAGCAAGACCCTGGGCATGGAGCACACCTTGCCACTGCCAGAGTGATGCTGTAGCAGGTGGGAAAAGTAGGCTGGGATGTCACCTGTGTCCCCTTGCAGGAGGCCCCATATAGACACACAGGCACAACCTGATTTTCCTTTCCTGTGTCTGCTTGCTGTGCTCACCCTGGCCAGGATTAGCTCGGGGAGAGCTGCCCAGAGCAGGACACCCCCACAGG
Source organism: Pseudopodoces humilis (assembly GCF_049639895.1). Taxonomy (NCBI): domain Eukaryota; kingdom Metazoa; phylum Chordata; class Aves; order Passeriformes; family Paridae; genus Pseudopodoces; species Pseudopodoces humilis. Next base: position 6,486,928 of record NC_142201.1, read on the forward strand.
GTCTCTGCAGTGTGGGGCTGGTGACCTGTAGCACATCTTTAGGGGCTGCAGTGCTGACACAGCTGAGCAGGGCAGAGCTGCTGCCATTTGAGCACAGAAGAGCAGCACCAATGCCTCATCCTCCCCTATAAAGGCAACTTCTCCTAACAGAGAATTTTCCCAGGCACAGAGCAGGGAGAAAAAATAACTTCCACCTAATCAGATTTGTGTAGGAGCAGCCCTCCTGACTGGCCTGCTGGCAATTGGTATTAACAATGTAGGTCAGGTCAGCCTGACAACCAGAGGCTCTCAGCAGCAGCCTCCTGGCAGTGGGGGAGCAATCACATCCCTCAACCCTCATCCCCCATTTCAATGCCTTCTCCTCAAGCTTTCCCTCTCACACCAAGCCTGAGAGCTTGGGGCTTTCTGCACCTTTGGGGCTGCCCTTTACCCACTACCTGGGGCATGGGGAGCAGGTACATCCCTTACCTACTGCTCACTTCTCCAAAGCCCTTGGGGAGTGACTCTTTTGCACCAAGAAGGCTTTTCTGCAAAGGGAAGGGCTCATAATCTCAACACCTGGCAGTTCTGAGACCTTTGGACTACAGAGAACCCATTTGTCAGTCTTTCATCACACCAGACATGTTTTAGCTTCAGTTCTTTGTCAGCAGTTCAGGCAACAAACTCACTCCTCGTGAAAGAAACAATTGTTCATGGTCTATGATGTTACTCTATATCAGGTAAGCTTCAGACTATCCTGGTTCCTAATTTTATCAGGGAGAATGTCTTCAATATCCTACAGAACTCTCTTCTCCCTGGGAAGAGAGCCTGTGAAGCTGTTGGTCCCAAGGATGAGGTGAGACTGAATGCAGGGAGCAAACCTGTCTTGGCAGCTGGGGAGGGAGGTCTGGACTCAATATCAAAAATCTCAGAAGATATAAATCTTACAATCCTCATCTGGGAGGTGAAACCTCCTTGTTGGACAGGGCTGCCCTTGTGCTGTAACAACAAACATCACACAGGAAAGAAAAGGTAGAGAACCAAACAAGAACAAAGGGAAGGAGAAAAGGCAGAAGTTTGGGTGAGAAATAGTAAGACAGACCAAAGAAGAGAAGAAAAAATTAAAATGGAAAAAATGTGTCCAGTTAAATTTGGGAAGAAAGTAAGCAGGGGGGGAATAGTAAACTTTGAAGCTGGTCTTGAGGGCTTCCCTCTTGCAGTGGGAAGTTCTGTGCAATGACCTGGTATCTTTGGTATCACACCTCAGATTATATGGGAGGACTAGACAATTAAATTAGAAATTAAAAAGAAATCTAATGGTTACAGCCACTGCTAGGGATGCTGCTGCAATGTTATTTCATGGTTTGATGTAGTTACTGACATTTATCTCTATAAAGGGCCTGGTCATCTATCACAGGTATGTGGCACTGTGGTTTGGAGTTAGATTACTGACAAAGACGTTGAATAATTTATTTTTATAATCTTGGACAAGTTTTAGCATAAAGAATAGCAGCTAGTTCATATTATGATCTTTGATGTTAATCCATGTGGATTTATATTAGTTTTTTTCTATCTTATTTGTGTGAACGCCTTTCCCCATTTAGGAGTGTAACTGCACTTCCTGGCTGTCAGTGGCCTTTTAGCTGAACCATGAACTAATTTAAATTGAGTATTGGACTAGTTCCTTTTTGTGCTCCATGGTCCTATAAACTGAGGAGGATTTAGGTTAGGAGAAGACTACTTTGGACAAAATAAATGTTTAAATCCTTATCTGTTTTGACATGTTCTCTGTAAATGTTAATCCAACATCTTATTTCTGAATTTACAAAAATAAGTTGAAACAGAGTAGAATAGTATCCACCCACAGCTACAGATGTTGTTGGCAATTTTTGAAGTGTACTGAGGGTGGATCATCAGCTAGACTGGGCAAAAATATATACACCCAGTGAAAAGGCAGAAGAAAATATAAAAAAGGAGATTTTATTTTTTAATGGTCTCATATTCTGGGAAAACCCAGAATAACATTTCCAACCCATGATGCACCATGGGTGCTAGCTGAATGATCGAGGATGGAATGACTGGATGGAAACTTATTTGGAAAAAAAACTGTACTTGCTTAATTTTAGCTGGAGAGAGGGAAGGATTCCACTCTCTTTGTCCTGGAGGCAGGAGAAAGGGCCAGGGTGGGTTTGGGCTCCTGTGAGATGAGTGGAGATTTGTTTTGAAGGGCAGCTGCTTTAGGTGGGAAGAAGGAGGCGACCTGAGGAGAGCTGAGGCCTCCATGCTTCTCCTTAGGCTGAGGTGGAAGGGAGGACAGCCAGCTCCAACGCAGAAAAGCTCCTTTCTGTGAGCTGTCTGCTCAGTATTTTCCCTTCTGTCACCTGAGGGAACTTTCACCTCAGATCCACCCAGGAGGGGCCCTAAGCAGGGCTTCAGCTGCTGCTGGAGCTGGCAGGATGAAGGCTGAACCTGCCACACAGCTTCCATCTCAGATCCTGCCCCCAAATTCTGTGGTTTTTTTCCAGCTGACTGGGCCCTCAGCACAACCTGAAGGAGCAGCTCTGTCCCCGGACAACTGCACTGCCCGGATCACAGCACCCTCCTTGCAGTGTCAGCTTCCCTGATCTCCCTGTTTTCCATAAATTCAGAGTAAAACTGAGAATGTCTTCAGCAGAGAAGAGGAGCAGGCCCTATCAGCATGTGCTGCTCTGCTCTCTGACAGCTCTGGGTGCCACATTATCTCCTCACTGCGGGCTCCCAGCGTGCCATCCTGCGGGATACACCCGCTGCCTTTGGAGCAGCTGGATTCTGTGTGCTCAGGCTGTTCTCTGGCATCCCTTCTGCACTTCAGCCCATGAAACCCTGCACATTTCCATCAGCAGAAGGGCTGGCTGAAACTTATGATTTCTTCCAGGCAGGAAACGGCTGGAAGTGTGAGCTTAGAAATCCACCAGAGCCTTCATGTGAATCCTGCAGAGCTATGCCAGGAGCTGATAAAAAATGAATGTCTAAAATTAATTCCCAAATGCAAAAGTGAGCATCTAAATTAACAGACTGACTTTGGGAATCGTTGCCTTCTCAGACCATATGGAACCAAGATAATTTGTTTATGTGGTTCAAGATGGGTTCAGAAATCCAGTTTTTGGTACCCAAATCCAAAAATCTCATTTTAACCTCACTTATTTAGGTGTCTTTGTACACTTAGCAATCTATTCAAGATGATGCTAACTTGACCTGTTGCAGAGCAGTACTGGGAGTAAAGTCAAATCAGCAGATGTCTTTGCTGCATTTCCACCACAGCATACCAGTCCCCCCTGGCCCATCATCAGAAGAAAGCTGGTTGTATAAAGAGAATGGCAGCTGGGCACGTTGAGTTTCCATGTGAGTCACCTGCCCCACATGCCATATTGGAGGCCCATCCTCACTCCTGGAAATCCCAGATGGCCTCAAGCAGCTGATTTCAATCCCACCTTGGATGCTGTGCACTACTGGCCTGGCTGCTGGACTGACCCTCTTGGCATAGAAATGGGAGAGGACTTTGTGGTTTCAGAGCTACATTTGATTTAAGGAGTATTTCTGCAGAGGACTCACACGATGGATGCCCCTGGGATGTCCTCACTGCACATTTCAGCCTCCATCCTCGCTCAGCCCCAGCTGGGACTCCCTGTGGGGCCATGCAGACTCTCTGGGCCCTCTGACAAAGTTCCAGTCACAGAGGTGGGGCATGGCAGCAACAAAAATGCTCTGGCTTTTGTTTTTGCATTGTTTCCTTCAGATGGAGACATGGATTGAGAGATTAACTAGCCCTGGTAATGGCCATGCCTGTCGAATTCGACTGCTGGGAATTAGCTGTCATTCTGTGCCTGGTTTACAAATGGAGGGAAAATGGTCTAGTCTCCATTCAGCTGTGCCACTTCTCACCCCAGAATTGCCTTTGCAGCTCATGTTTGAGCTGCAAGCATACATTTTCCTCTTTCCTCATTACACTTCCAGCTCTCTCAAATATTAAATAGCAGGTGCTTAGAATAAAACATATTATTCTGACAAACATTTTCATCATGAGCTAAATTGGCACATACTAACTGCTTTAAAATACTTACTGAGTAATTGAATACAGCAGTACAGGTTACTATGCAGATGTCTGTCTCTAATAGTTTACGATTACACACATTTCCCTCCTAAAGGGAGAGACGGTTCCACAAGTAGCAGAAAAAAAAAAAAAAAAAAGGAAAAAGAACAGAGAGCCCTCATGCTACCCCCATAGGATATTCTTAAAAAAACAGATGGTTGTATTTTGCAGAAGCTTTTGAAGAAAACTTTAAAGAACTATGCAAATTTTGCCATTGCTTTTTTTGGTTTGCATATTTCTCCTCAGTTTCCTTCTCTATCACAGGATTGCAAATCTGTTTCAGCCTATAAATAGCTTTCTTCTTGCAAGCAAAGAGCTTTGTAACAGCAAGATATATGTTCCAGAGATGGGGGAAAGGAGGAAATGATTATCATTATTCTTTATCTTTTAGGAAATTCTAGATTGTTACACTCAGTTCTTTACATTTGGTTAACACGTCAGATCAAAACCATAATCCCTGCCCCAAGGAATTTACAGGCTCAAAGGGACACCTTCAAACTGTAAATTACATTCTTGTCTGAAATGGCTTTACCCACCGTTTTGACAGGTAGCACTTTTTGCCAGGGGGACAAAAGCAAAGGGAAAGCATGTTTCTCCATTTTTGTACCCTGGATTGCAGCTCCCTGTGCACAGTTGCTGCTGGCCCCTTGCCTTTCCCCTGTTGTGTGCTCAGCATGAAGGTGTCACACCTCCACCCTCCTCCTCAGCTGTGCCCAAGGCTTGCCCTGCCTTTTCAGGGGACGTCAGGCTCTGCCCTGAAGAGTGCACCCCTGGCAGAAGTGTCCCTGCCTCAGGTTAAGCAGTGTTGGAGACAAAGAACAGAGACATGCCAGGGATGCCACGGCCTCCTGCAAGTCTCTGAACAGCACAAAACCTGCTTTCAAGCAGCCTTTCCTAAAGGCAACACTTCCCGTCACTTTCTCTCCCAGTTAAAGTTAGTGGTGAGTTATATAAATAGATGGAACGTGTGGTTCCAGATTCCTTCCATGGGTGTGCTGAGGGAAATGTGCTCCGAGTTTGAGCAGCCTCTGCGTGCCCAGTGGTCTTTGCTGGCTGTGTCTACTCCAGCAGAGTCACAGGGTGGCCTGGGTCCCTCGTCATCTGTACTGATTACCTCAAAGAGCATGCTGCTTTTTCCTCTAGCCCATCTACTCTCCCAAATTCCTGGGAAAAGGTGACCAGTGCACACGCCCAGCCCTTTCCTGCTGTAGGGTTGAGAAACACCCCAGGCCCACACACAGAGACAAGAGCTTGGAATTGTGGACTCTGTGTCTAACTCTGAAACAGAGAGCTTGTAGAAATTACAGGCCACATAGCTCTCAGTCCTGCCTGAGAAGCTAGCCTGACAAATTCATGGGAGTATTCAAAACAATTCTCAGAGACAGAAAACAGCCTTGCCAGGTGCTGTTTGTCTGTCCCTTGTTTTCTTTGCAGGAGAAAGTCAAGGGGTAGTGTGCACCACTGACCAATGATGGTGATGTAGTAATTTGCTAACCAATAAGAGTTTCCTTTCTGTACTTTCCACGTATCAGTCTATAAAACAGAGCTGAAGTAATAAACTACGAGACATTCTCCTGATCGACTCCATGAGAGTCTGTGTTGCTCAATCCCAGCCGTTCCTAATAGAGCGACATGGAATTACTGCTGGGGTCTCTACACTGGGTGTGCCAGCACCGTCACCCACTCACAGAGGTAAGATAGACATTTCTAGGTGAGCTTCAGAGCTGGACTCAATGATCCTTGTGGGTTCCTTCCAACTCAGAATATTCTGTCATTCTGTCATTCTGATCTGTGTCCTGGGGACCAGCCATCTCTGCTTGCAGCCAGCCTTGCCACACAGAATTTGGGATGGAAGAGCAGCCCCAAACCCTTTACTTCTCTCCCTCCTGGGTACCAGAACTGCTCTGCTTCACCTTTGGGATAGCTGCTCTTGGTCATGAATCCACCGCCTCCAGGATCACTACACTTTGTGACCATGCTTTCCTGAAACTAAAACAACCAGCACCATTTTTATGGAATGGTACTGGCAATAAATATCTCTGTTTTCTCCAGGCTTTTGTTTTGTTTTATCTGTTGAATACCTGTTAGATAAAGCAAATCAGACCTATTAAAGCTCTGCTTTATCTTTGTATATTGGCAAATGATGTTGAAGCCCACATTAGTTTCCAACTGTGCAAACAATTTTGGTTTTCTTTTTAACAAAATAATCAGCCACTAATAGCAAGTACTGGAGTGGTGCTGTTCTGTAATTTAGCAGTGCTGCATAGGATTCAGAAGCCTTTTGCAATAGGTGATTTAGTATTTTAATGCTTTTTCTGCTACTCCTTAGAATAAGGAATAACAGGAAACGGTAGTGACATATCAGAAACTGCATTTCACTGCAAACTGCTTAAGGGCCACTGAAGTGTGACCAATTGCCAGATATTACTATGCCAGGTCTGACATGTCAAGATAGAATAAATTAGATGTCCATCATCACAGGATGAGCTATAGACTCGTTAGAAAGTATTGTCTCAGTGCAATGGACACAACAGTGTAGGACACGTTTAGCTTGGTTTGTTTGTTCCTCTCAGTGTGTAAACAACCTACGCCTGCTTTCCTCCAGAAAGGATAATTATTCTTAGATGAGAAACATGGGCTTTTTGCTAGTCTGGGACAGTATTTGTGGCAGAAGTAATTGACATTAATAAATCCTTTCTTTGTCAATACTTTAACCTTATTAAGGTTCCTTCAATATTGATGATGGGTCAGGCTGCTCTTTCCCATGACTTCAGGTATATTTCAATCTGTATCAATCTTGATGCTGTACATTGAGAATGATCCAGTCAGACCTCACCTATCAGCAGCCTCTAGGCTGAGCCTCTGCAGAATGCTTATAAAACTTGTTCAATCTACTTCCTACAAGGCTCCTGAGAAGGAGCCTTCCCCTTCACACTTCAGAGCTCTCTATTGTGTCAAAAAGCAACAAGTGAGAGCAGTGTTTGCAGTCCATAAGAAAGCCTGTTTGGAAGATCTTTGGCTTATTGGTTGTTTGACAGTCCTTTTGATCTAGTGGCCACTTGTGTTGACATCTTATACCCACGTGGTCCACACTTTTCTGTAGGTATTTACCAGACTACAGAGTCTAACTCTGGCTAAGGAATTGGCTTGATATTTGCAGAGCATCCATGCAGATAGGATAAATGAAAAGAGATTGACAGTCATGAAAACTGAGTGTCACGCTCAGGTATTCATAACTGGAGAGCAGTATTTGGCAAAACAGAGAGACTGTTCTGTCAACAAACATTCAGGTGAGATTGCATGCAACATTCACATCCAGGAGAGGAAAATTCAGTCTGTAGCTTGGACTGAATTTTGGCAAAGCATGTAGTTTTCAGAGAGAATCTTCTCCTTACACAGGGATTAAAGAAATCATCATCAGAGTACAGGACTCTGTTTATCTGTCCTGACCCAGCACATGTTGAGAAAAAATACACAAGAGCAGCTATTTCCATTCCCTGGGGTATAAATTGGTACAGCTCCAGTGAGTCCATGATTTTTTCACTTGTTGAAGAAAATCCTGTGACAGCTAGTCAGTGATGGTGAACACCCATCCAGCTCAGCATAACCAATAATGCCCATAGGAATGAATATTACCCTGGAGACTCTGTGATTTGCTTGTAGATGCTCCCAAAAACCCAGGACACAAAAAAGATAGCCTTCCCTCTTATTTTTTTTTTTTTTTTTTAAGTATGAAGGTGGAAATAAAATAGTCACCCTCATGGCATAAGTTGTTCCAAAATAGTCTGTTACAATTCATTTGAGATTAAACAGTGAAGAATGGAGCTGACCCTGCCTTGACAGGACAGGCCTGTAGGACAGCAGGGTTTCCTGACAGCTTTCAGAATAGGCTGAGGAATAGGCCATAAGGAATAACTGCATCTTCATGTACAGACTTTTATACTTTTTCTAATGTCCACAGAGGCCATCAGTTGGTCTCTGCCCATTGACATCTAGCTAGTCCTAGGAGTGATGTGTTAAATCTGTCTAAGAAAAGGACAATAGAAATGGCAGTTAACATTACTGAGGGGAAATTCAATTTGGCTTGGAGCAGAAGAAGCATCCTGACCAGGCCAGACAAACTATTGTAAGTGCAGTTAAAGATATATTGCTGGAGTTACAGCTGTATCAGAAAAGGAGGGAATTTTCTTGTGTCAGGAATTAGAAGGTCTTTCAGAGGGCAAACAGCTTGCCTTAAGCCACTGAACAAGAAATGTTGGATTCAGAGGTGAGCTCACAAATATTTCCTTGGAGTTGGTCATTAAGACCTTTCAGTCTGTCTTGTCAGTGGATGAGTCAATAATTAATATTCCTGTTACTGGGATATTTAAAGACTAATATATCAGAGGATTAGCTAGCACTGTGAAAGGAAACATGAACAAGCTAATTCTTACCTTGATAGCCTAACACTAACTTTAAATCACTCTATACTTTGATTTAGATTTCTACCAGTTCCCTCTGGAGCTGATTTACCCCACCACCCTCTTCTGGTGCTCTGTGTTATCCAATACACCTTCTGAATAAAATTACAAAGGCTTGACTGAGAAACACCAGGATCTAGGGCTACATCAAGTGTCTGAAATCATCCATTTGGCTTTCAGTACTGCTGTGTAAGTGCACATCTGAATGCTCTGTCATAACTGCTGAACCTTCGCAGATGTTTTGGATACAGCTGTTTAGGATACAGCTGTTTTGGTGGCAGAACTGAGTCCCTATTGTAGTGTGATTGCCAAATCCTCTCCTCTGCTCCAGCCCACAAACTCTTGTCTCTGCCTCAGCCACTTTTCTGTGTCTGGAAGTCTTCTGGGTCCAGTGCCTTGTCAACCTGTGCAACTTCTTACTGCCTAATTATCTGTTCCAGTAAAATCATGAAACCTTTTTACATTTTTCTTTCTCTCCAAGAAAAATAGATCTCAATCACTAGAAAATGACCTTCAGCTTCTATTGGGAACAATGAAACAAAAATCTTTCTGGGTAATATCAGTTTCATCTGTACTTTTCCATTGTCATGCCTTGAAGTCTCATTAGCTGCTGGAAATTTCTTGGGGTTTTAAAGAATTTCTTTGTGTTTATCCTGATTTTCTTGGCAATGTCTATACTGTTTATAAATTTAATTTAACTGCTTTTATCAAATTCATCCTTGCCTCCTCCCTCTGCTGCATTCAGAATAATCCCAGAAATTATTGTCGTGAATCACTTGAAGATGCTTTATTCATTTATTTCGGTCTCCTGAGGTTTCCAGTGGTACAGGCAACCTCAGTGCATTTCATTCCTTGGAAGGATTGTTTAATTTTCCTTCCTGTGAGGAGGAATGAAGGAGCTCCTCACATGCTGGTACAGAAAAGCCTCACAAGGTGAAACTGGGAGCGGTGTTCCCTGTCACATGGAAAGCACGGAGAGAGCTTTTCAGAGTGCAGGGGAAGCCACACAGCAAGAATTGCCAGCAGGGAGGGATGGCCTTACCATGTCCTTTGCCTGACTGCTCCCAGATGCAGCTTTCTGAGCAGCTCATCACTTGGGTTTTTATCTTTCAGTATTAAATGGAGGAGAAATGTGCTCAAAATGATGTAAGGCAAGGGCGCAGTCCTGCGGTCGAGGGCATTATTTTATATTCTACTCTGCTGTAGCTTCTTTACTATCAGTTTGAACATTTTCCTTTCAGTGCCTCGCCCCAGTGATTTTCAGAGAAACTTGCTGTTTCTTTAACTAGTCTGGGTAAAACAGCAGGCTCCCCTGGATTTAAAGATGTGTGTGTCCTGCTTGCATGAGGACAAAGAACCCTGAGGTTGCTTGCAGGACTGGGTGTTCCTTGGGATTGCAGACCATATTATCATTTGAGCCAAATCCACCTCAGTTATTCTCATAAAAGTGACTCTTAAAATTCAAGTTTTTTGACTTTCCTCTTAGATTTTCACTTTTATTTAACTCCCAGGCCTAATAAAATTATAAATGTGACTTCTTAGCATTATTACCCTTTATTCTGTATATCGTCTCCTTTAATAGTTTCCTAATTCTCTGCAGTTAAAAAGTCTTCCACATTTATGTTCTTGCTCTTTATGTCTAACTTCTAGCTTTTACCATCACTATATTACACAGAATTGATGGGTTAATGGCTGTTTCCCTTGGTGAGTAGGAAAATAAATAATTAAGGGTTTGGGTCATGTATTGGTAAAGGGTTATGGTTCTAGACAGATCCTGAACTGAAACTAAAACCTTAAACATAATTTACCTTTTCACTTGTTAAGGTTTTATTCTGTCCTTCCTTTGAAACATTCAAATAGTGTTTTTAAATAAGCTCCTGGAAAGCTCCTCTGTCCTAGACAGGAACTCTCCCAAGAAAGCAGCTCAGGAAATTCCTGTGCATTCTTTGAGCTGGGCTTGCAAAGAGGAAGATGTGCTGCAGGGACACCTGATTTAACCTCTCTGGCAAACCCTGTGCTATCAGTGCCAGGGAATCTCAAAGTGGCTTAATTGCAAAACTGTCTGAGGAAAAGAAGAAAAGCATCTTTTCCTTGATGATATGGCATTGTGGTCTGTCATACATAATGAGATTTCAGAATGTTATTTTTCACAATAGCCAGGCATGAGTCTATATGTGTGGATTTTCCTCCAGGATCAAATTCCGGTTACGCTGGGTCCATCCCCCAAATGCAGCCACCTTGCTAGGGCAAGGTTCCCTCTGCAGGCACTGGAAACACAACTAGAGAGTTTCCCACTGTCTGTCTGATGGACCCAGTGCTGCAGCTCTTTATTCCTATCTTGAAAACTTAGATGTCAGGAAAGACTTCATAAGACATCCTGTAAATAAATTCATGTAAATAAATTCACTTGTTACACCAGGCACTCTGATCTTGAGGTTCTATACACATGAAACTCTAAACTTGCTGCTTCATCTGATTAATTTCTTCTTCTGAATTTCATCACAGGTAATTCCCAATAAATACTACACGGTATACATTTTAGGATTTAAAACACACCTTGGAAATCCTGGGAACTCCACTTTCTCCTGTGGAGGCAGGAGTCTGTGACCAAAGGAAAGAAACACTTGAGATTAAAAATAAAGATTCCGGTTTCACAAAATAATTTGATTGCAGAACATCCACATTTCTATCAAGTTGGAGTGCTACTTCTGCTTCTTCTTTCTCTTTGCTTTTTAAATCAAGGTTGTTGAAGGGAGCAAAGGGAGGATATAGTATCTCAAAAATCCTATTTTCTTGAAACAGTTCAAAGTAATTGTGCATTGATTCCTTGGAGAAAAAAGAAATTCTATTTATCAATTGATTTTAAAAGCTAGAAAGCAGTGGTTTGAGATTACTTGCTAGCTAAAGAAGATGAGGATTGAAAATACCAGAATAATAAACAGCCATGGGTTGATCACACAGATGTGAGGTAGACAGTCAATGGTCCCCAACAGTACAGATTATCTGCTGATGCAGCTCTAACGGGGAATAAAACTGCCTCAGCCATTAAACCAGGCCTTTGGAGGGACTCTACAAACCCTCTAACAGTGGTTAGGACAGAAAAACAAGCCATTTCAGGGCATCTTCAGAGAGCAGCTTGAAATTCAAATTGCTTTTCATGTTTCTTATACCCCAGATTTTATTTGGGGAACTGCTTGGATTCCCACAGCCAGCTACAATGATGCATGCAAGCTCACTGGGATGGTGCCTACTAAATTAACTATACCATGAAACTTGGGAAAACACCAAGAGGAAAACTCACCTCGAGCTAAAATCAACCTGGAAAAGGATTTTTTTTAGATTAATTTTGTCTATGTGCCGTGGTCCATCGTGCTTTTCATCAGTAGACCCCACGGAGAACCTGTGAGATGTTACCATCTTCTGCATGATCCCAACATTTATTTCCACTACAGGAAAGCCTGCTGACCACTCTGCTGCTCTTGGGTGGTGAAAGGAAACCGCAAACTGCAAAGGCTGCCTCCACTTGTCCCTGCCCTGGGTTGTGACACCTGGGAATGTGCATATCCAGGGGACCAGTACCTGCTCCAGAGAGCTGCAGGGAGCGCCTATGAGAGAGAGGAGCTTCTCCTGGAATATTTAGCCAAGCATCTATGTGATTCATTTTTTTCTTTGCTTCAGCTGGTATAACTTGAATATGAGCAGAGGTATCCTCTGATCCCAACAGCAGCTCCCCCAAGCCCCTGAGAAGAGTTTGTCTGGCACTGAGAGCTCACCAGACCCACCAAGCTGGGCAAGGTGGTGTTCCTGTGGTGGGCAATTGCTACACCCAGTGTTCCAATCAAGATAATAGCTTGTTCACCCTCACCTTTCCTCTTAAGAGCAATATTGGTGCTGCTCTTCTTGCTCTGGGCAAACATTTTTGAAAACCTTGTTCTGTGACTGATTTGGAAGAGTAGCTCAGTGTAAGGTGATGCTGAGCCCCTGCTTTCATCTCCCTGCCTTAGTAAATCCTCTCTAAGGTGGTACAGACAGGTCTGTCAAATGTTTAGCATAACATAAAGATTGTTAAGCACCGCCATTTTCATAGTGTTACCGTGAGATTTTCATATGAAAAGGAAAATAACTCCCTTGTGGCTACAATATTTTGTTATAAATTCTTGAGGGATTGGATGAAAGAGCTATAAAGTTGATAGGAAATAACATCCAAGGGACCTGTGAAACTGCACAGTAATAATAATCAGACAACACTGTTTTCCCTATGCATTCAAATTGTCCATTCTTGCTCTGGTAGGATTATTTTATGTGTGCCTTTTCTCTTGCTTCAGTTTGGAAGTGACTGAAAGAAACAGCTCTGTGGGTGAAGTTATTATTTTGTGCACAGAGTGACAATTTATAATTCAAGAGAAATAATTTCTACTTACAAAATAATTGCTGGGTACTAAACATTTTATCATGTACAGTTTGTAACACCAAAACATGTAAAAACTCAGAACATATTTTCTCTGTATTGATGATGAATTTCAATAAACTATTCTGACTATCATCTTTCAATTGTTACAGAATTGCTCAGTTTGTTATGTGGAAATGTCTCTGCTTGGAACAGCACGTGCAATAATTACTTTAAATGTAATTGTATTAAACTTTATTGCAACTCTGAAAAACACACACACTCTCTTGTGGAATATCTCAAATTTTGGTCACTGCTGTATAAGGAAGATATTGAACTGTTAGAGAGTGTTCAAAGGAGGACAGCAAAGATGGTGAAGGCCTTGAGGAGAAGCCATGTGAAGCTGAGGGCACTTGGTCTGTTCAGGCTGGAGGAGGCTGAGGTGAGACCTCACTGCAGGTACAACTTCATTGTGTGGGGAAAAGAGGGGCAGGCACTGATCTCTGCTCTGTGGTGACAGTGACAGGACCTGAGTGAATGGCCTGAAGTTGTGTCAGGGGAGGTTTGGGTTGAGTATTAGAAAAAGGTTCTTTCCCCAGAGGGTGATTGGGCACTGAACAGGCTCCCCAGGGCTGTGGTCACAGCACCAGCCTGACAGAGCTCAAGAAAAATTTGGTCAATATTCTTGGGCATATGGTGGGATTCTTGGGCTTGGTGCTGTGCAGGACCAGAAGTTGTTCCCAATGATCCCTGTGGGTCCCTTCCAATTCAGAGTATTCTGTGATCCTGTGATTCTATGAGCTTCTCACCAAAAATCTGAAAAAAAATGAATGCTGCTGATACATGTTAAATTTCTGGTTGTTGCAAAGAACTGTTAAATTTACAATTAAAGTTGTACGTTTCAATTAAAAAGAAATAAATTAAACATTGAATAACATAATTACCCACTGCATCCACAGTTCAGGAGGTAACTTCCCAACAACTTCAACATCTCTGGTGCAGAGTATCTGAAAAAATCCAGACACTTGGCATGGGATGTGTCAGGTGCTTTCCTTCCCTCAAAAGCTGTTTGCAGCTCTAAGTCCCGTCCTCAGCTGGAAACCATTCTTGGCAGAAAAGTCTTGCTTTCAGCTCTGTCTTAATAACTTTAACTAAAACTGACCTTCAACATATATTTGGCAAACAGCCTTTTGGCTCAGTGTTACCCTTGAACTGCTTGTTACTGCCTTGCTGAAGAATGAGGGCAGAAGATTGCACACAATCCTCATTTTATACTTCCATGTAATCCTTGGACTCTAGAAAAAAATCACACATGTAAAATTATACATAGACCCTGCAACAGAGCAGTGGCCTTGGATTTATCCTTGTGGATAGATTCCTCACAGGCATGTGTGTCTGTAAGCTGAGCACTAACCTCACACTTTCCCTACTGCATCAGCTGGGTGGCTGAGGGAAGCACAGATGTGAAATGGGAGCAGGGAAAATCAATAGTGTGATTTGGGCAGGAGAAATCAATGCAACAATGCAGCAAAAAGAACTGAATATAGTAGTGTGGACGGAGGTAATCAATAAAATACATGTGCTTTTGTGATGCATGGTGGGCCAACAGGTCCAAACAGGACATAAGACTAACCTGAACTTTTATTTGAATCCAATAAAACCTGGTTATTTGGGAAGATCCAACTGAGCTAGTTTTAGATACACAGGCACAATTTTTCCACCTTCTTTTTTTTGCTTTACCATCATGTTCTGATCCCAGGTCCCACCTAGCTCTGTATGCACAAAGTATCCAACAGCTTGAAAGAAAAAGTAGGTTTCTACAACAACCTGATAGATTCAGCTGATATGGATAGATTGAATGTTCTTTTTCCTGATGGATGTCGCTATTTTCTGCCTGTGAATCTTCAGATGTATTTTATTCTGTGTTTTCACAATTAAATTAAAATCTTCCCCAGTCCACCTTTCTGACCAGAACTAGATTTCATCTCTGGTCTTTTGTTGTTGTTGTTTTTGTTACAAGTTTGCCTTCAACTTGGTAGAAAGGCAGCCCCTGTATTACCTGTGAAGGGGAACTGTGCCTTAAGCAGGCCATGAGTCAAATCTTATTTGCCTGCCTGTTTTTGATGTTCTATATTTATTTTCTGGGAACACTCTGCCCAGCCTTACCTTCTGGCTTGGCTCTCTATAATGCCACAGTTTCTTTGTTTACTTTTCCCTTGGGCACTGCTAAAGCAGGTATAACCTCAAAATTGATTTCTCCATGAAGGAACACTCCATACTCTTTTATTTTTTGGCCCTATTACAACATAATTTATCCCTTGCACAAAACTCCTAACTTCTTCCCACTTTAGTTGAAAATATTTTTTTATCTGGTAGTGGGGAGTGAGTGCAGGACATTTACATTTCAGCCTTGGTGTTACAGGTTTCTGAAATTTTAAGATACCATCCCAATAAACTACATATCTGATCCCAGTTCTGCACTTCCTTAGGTATATTTAGCCCCTTGCTGCTACATGGACTGCTGCAGTTTCCATTGCTGTACACTTTGTAGTGTTTTACCCAACTATTACAATGTTAACACTCAGCAGTACAAGATCTGAACTTCTTGTTTTAAAAAGCCACGGGTAGCACCCACCAGCAGGCAGAGCTCCTCCCAAAGTGGTCCTTACAAAAGCAGTCAGCATCCTCTCCAGCTGCTGGGGAGATCTCACAAGGCCTGATGGCACTGAGACTCACTGCTGGGCTTTGGCTCTGCCGTCCTGCTTGAGTTTTACCAGCCCTCATCATCCTCAGGCTCTTCTCCAGGAACCCAGGGGAGATTGCATAATTGTCTCCTCCACACCAGGTCCTGAGAGTTGAGGCTTCCCAGAGTTGTCTGTAGCTCAGAGGAGCTGTCTCAATAGGAGGATGCTCAGACATGGTGTGTCAGTCGGGTTGCCTAGAGGGGATGTTACACTCCTGGTACAGATAGCTACTAAAATTTGACAGATCTGATGACCAAGGGCATTTTTCCCTCTGTGGCATGATAGGGGTGCCAGAAGGGCTTAAATGTTTGTTTGAAGAGAAAAACAGAAATGTGATGTTTCTTCCTGTAGCTGGCACTAATAATCACCTCTGGACAGGCTGGTTCAGCAGACACTGCAAAAGCTGGGACAGCACTCGTGTCTGCACTCAGGGACAATCCCAGGACAGAAGGCTTCACAGAAGTCTTTTTTTCAATGTTGCATATCCTCCCAATCCTCAAATTTATTTTCAAAGCCCTTAAAAATATTAATAGCTTGTCTGATTCAGAAAGTGCTTTGCTGTGCTGATATTTGCATCCCCAGGAAAAGAGTTGCACTCTGCCGAAATGATTCCACTTCCTAATTTAAACATGTGTTTTCTGCACTTTAGTGCAATTTCTGACCATGTTCATATATCCCTGAACCACATTTGATGACTTAGCAGGGGCTGGTGCAGGGTGAGGGGTAAGGAAGGGCAAGGGGACAAGAAGAGAGAGCCATGTAAAGCACATGGCAATAGCAGATGGTCCTGCCAAGGGAAATCTTGGCCCAGTTTCAGGAGTCTGAACTGAAGTTTGAACCTATATTTTCTTTCCAGGGAGAAGTGGAGGTGAGAAAGCAAGGTACAACACTTCAGCATGCCTTGCCATGGGGCTGCAACATGTCCCAGCTCGAAGGTTTGAGCCTGGGGGATTGAGAGTAGAGCTGAATCCCTGGCCTGGAGGTGTCTACCTAAAGCAGAGCTGCCCAAAAAGCCCAGCCCCACTGGCTGTAGGACAGAGGAGAAGGTCCTTATTCTTTCCCTCTGAGTCAGAGACCCTCAGAAGAAGAAAATCAAATTGCCTGGCTTAAAACTTTGCAGTCTAACAGATGCTTTTTGAAGCTCCCTAAAGGCCTGTTCACAGCTTCCTCCACCGAGCTCCCATTGTGGCAACATTATAAGTGGCACCACTTTTCTAGCAAGATAAATGCCTTCACTGGGACAACCGGGGGAAAAAATGTCAATTATAATTAAAAATAACCTCTTCATTTTCAAATGCATGTCACAGGTTAGGGAGGAAAACTCAGCAGTGTTTCTTGCTGATTTGCACTTCTAGATTTCCACACGGAGTCAAAAGCATTTGTGGGTGTTCTTCACAGATTTTGCTCCTCTGTGAAGATGTGTATAATAGGGGCATAACTATAAATGTGAAAATGCAATGTTGGGATCCAAGGGGTAATTTTTTAAAGGACTGTGGGACAACATCCAGCTCTCATCTTGTCCACAGACAGTCTAGCAATTCCCTCCCAAAGTTGCTCTGATGACTTCCTTGAAATTAAAGATTTGCATTGCTGTAACTGAGGAGAGAATCTTGCCCACAACTTTAAATCACAGCTTTGGCATCAGTGCTGGAGGTCCAATTCCAAAGCTGTCAGAAGAGGATTTCAAGGTTCTATTTATTGACTAGGAAAGAAGGTTGCCTTTTCAGTTTTTTCATCTTCCTTGGACATTTGTAGAAGTAAAGGCAACTTTGAAACAGGGAATCTGTAACAGATTTGGAGCTTCTCCAGAGGGATGATAAGGTGCAGCTACTGGAAATGAGAGAGAATGGGGAATGGAATGAAGGTTTCTGGTTCTTTATTCTCATAAATTAGAGGATTTGCTATTAAAAATTTTACTTCTTTTTTCACATGTTCTATGCTGAGGACCACTGTTGAGCAAATAACTTAAGCTAATTCAAGAAAATTCCCAAAGTCTCTCAAATATGCTCTTCCTACTCTGTATATTTAGTGAGTCACATTCAAGTAGAGTAAATGGAGCTGTGTAATATTGACTTTGACCCCACGTAAGAATGTACATTGTCATGGTTTAATCTTCCCACTGTGTCTTTGTGAAAGTTGCCTGGGGGTTGCTTTATTTTAGCTGGGGTGCTGACAAGGAAGGGAGGTGTAATGAAAGCAAAGCAGTCAATGTTCACAAATGGGATATATATGCTGAAGTCAGGAGATTTTTTTCTCACTCTGGGTTTTAAAGCACTGTATGTAATGTACATATCACTCAGCCTAGATGAAATACTTATCTCCAGGGGTCATGATTTTAAACTCATTTTAAGTGGTTTTAAATTTGGACTGTTTCCTGCTGTTTTTCCTTTTACTAAAGGATATTTGCATGGAAGTCTTTCTATTAAGCTTTGCTCAAGTGAAAAAAAAAATCAGACTCTGTTCAGAGGATATTTATGTTGAGGTAAATTATGACCTTGGTCAGAGTTTATTGCAGTTTTTGACCTTTGGCTGTTTTTGAAATATTTATTGTTTAGAACATTGGTCTGAATTAATAAATGTTTTCTGGACATTCTCCTTTTTCTTCTTTCCTCCCAGGTAAATTTTGACCTCAAGGCCTTTCTGGGAAGTCTTGTATCAAGAAAGAACTGCTCTATGCAACAGGGATGAATTCTGCAGCATTTAACCTGTTACTGTGAACAACGGGATGTCCCTGGTTTTTTATTTTAATCACATTTCTGCCTTCCCCACTAATTAAAGATGCATAGATGTGCCAGGGGACTCATGGAAAAGGCTGAGATCATGTGTTAGAATTCAGTGCCATGAAACACTCTTTAGTCAATATTATTTGGGAAGTCACAAGAGAAGACATAGGGCAAACTCTTCCTCTGTTTTAACTTTCATTACCATTATCACATTCCACCATTCTGACTTCTGGGCTTGCCCAGTTACTTCTGAGAGGTGGTGTGGAAAACACACAGCCTGAGTTCAGGAGAGCTGTCACATCCCCATGCCCTTGGGATGTGCACAGCCAGGACTGACCACAGGCTCAGAGCTCTGAATCTCAGGAGAAGGAGAAGGGGAGGATGGAGGAGCGGGTTCATGCATGTGGCTCCTACTTCTGGCTTGTTTCAAACTTGAAGCACACATTGCAAGTGAAATAAGTCTGAGTCACATCACACCAGCTTCAGCTGACACATCTCCATCAAAAGATGACACATAATTTATTCCCCCTGTCCAAGGAAAACTGTCAGTGATGGGTAAAAAAAAAAAAAAAAGAAGAAAAGTAGAAAGTTTTTGATAAAGAGGTCAAAGGGAATTAAGGTGGTGGCTGTCTCTATCTGTATGGATGACTAGAAGGTGATCAGTAGTCAGCACAAATTCACTGAAGGTAAGTCATGCTCCACCACCCTGACTGCTTGCTGCAATGAAACAACTACCTGGAGGGATGAGGGGAGAACATGGGATGCTGTCTGCCTCGACTTCAGCAAGGCTCTGACCCTGTCTCTCACAGCATCCGCATTCACAAACTCAAGAAGCAAGGACAGGGTGAGCAGTGAGATGGATTGAGAACTGGCAGATCCCAAAGGTTGGTAATCAGTGACACAGGGTCCAGTTGGAGGCCTGTCACCAGTGGTGGCCCCCAAGGTTCAATACTTGGCCCAGGACTGTTTCACTTATTCATCAATGACCCGGGTGAGGGCAGATGCCTCCTCAAGTTCTCTGGTAACACAAGGCTGGGACAAGGGGCCAATACCCCAGAGAGCCCTGCAGCCCTCAGGAACAACCTCAACAGAGAACCTCCTGAAATCCAGCAAAGGCAAAGGCAGGGTCCTGCACTGGGGAAGAACAACCCCAGGCACCAGGACAGGCTGGGACTGGCCTGCTGGGAAGCCAGGGGAGAAGGAGCTGGGGGTCCTGGTGGACAGTGAGCTGTCCCTGAGCCAGCACCGTGTCCCTGTGGCCAAGAAGACCAATGGGATCCTGGGGTGCATTAGGAAGACCACTGCCAGCAGGTCAGGGATGTGATCCTGCCCTTCTGCTGAGCCCTGTGAGGATCTCCTGGAGTGCTGTGTCCAGCTCTGGGCTCCTCAGGACAGGAGAGACACGGAGCTCCTGGAGCAGATCCGGCAGAGGGTGACAGAAGATGGAGGGACTGGAGCATCTCAGTGAGGAAAGGCTGAGGGAGCTGGGGTTGCACAGCCTTGAGAAGAGACCTCGTCCTGTGTGTCAGTGTCTGAAGGGAGGGATCAGGAGATGGAGAAGGCTCTGTCCAGGCCCAGCAATGGGACAGGAAGCAATGGACAGAAACAAGAAGGCCAAACACCCTGAGATGTTGCAGCAAACTACAATAAACCAACAGATGATGACCAAAAGTAGTCCCTTGGTGGATTTTGACCGTATCATTTCCTAGAAGTACTCTGCAACACGGATGGCAAGGAGGCTGGGTTAACGAGGTGCCCAGCAGTGCTACTCAACCACCTCTGTGGGCAGCTAGGCCTGCCAGCAGCACCCACTGTCCCTGGGGCCACCAGAGCTTTGCTGGCTGTGTGCGGGGCACGATGGAGGTGTGGGTGACAGCCCTGAGCAGCATGTGATGTAGTGGTGCCATCAGGGAAAAGAGACTCTGGGTCTTTGAGAAATCTTCATGGTCAGCTGAGGAGGAGAGCGGAAAAAGTACCTGGGAAAAGTGCGTGTTTGAACCATCTCTGGGGACTGCAGGGTCTGCTGAAGGGGCACTCTGTGTTCTGCTTCACCCATGGGGCACCACCTCGGCCCATGTCTCAGTACAAGAGAAAATGAGGTTTAACTAATCTACCACTTAAACACGTAACTGCTAAAATAATAGCATTTCTATGGAGCAAAGGTTATCTGTTTTGGAATGGCAGATATCCCTCAGTGACTCTGCTGATGAAAGGCACAGCCAGCCAGAGCTTTGAGAGGCTCAAGAATGCTCACTCACTCCCTCTCTCAAGCAGTCTGTCAGCTATTTATGGCATTTCCCTTATTTCCTAGCAAAATTAATTTTACCATGTACATTACATAACATGTTTTGCCTCAGACCAGTGAGCTTCCCATCCTCCCCGAAGGACACCTGGTATTTGTGGTGCTTGTCTGAATAAAAAGTATTTTTTTTGATATTTGGAGGAAATATTGTGGAGGTTCTATGCAGAGAAGCACCGGGGTGAATACCAGTGTATGGTCCCATCACAGCTGTCTGAGATTTGCATTAGTTATTTGTGCTGATTATAAACGAGGAGAGAATATTTTTGTCAACCCTGTAAACTCAGCCCTTGATCTTAAAATCAATTGGTGTTCTTTTGCTTCCTACACCACCAAAGGTGTTTTAAAATCTCTTGCTAGAATTGTGCTGATCATTTAGCTTTAGACCATGGGAAGTTCAGCCTTATTTATATTTTATGACACAAAAAACAGGTGGTAGCAATATATATATATGTGTTGAGGGTTTTTTTCTCTTTCCTGTAAAATAGACAGAGGTTTCTTAAGGATGCTGTTTGGTAAGATGCAGAAATAAACCTTAATTCTTTGTGCTGCATCTCCTTTGTGCTGATGTATCAAAGTAGAGCTACTGCAAAACCGGACTCCCAGATGATCCAAGTCTTCCCTTGCATAGGAAGAAGCTGTCTGCACGTGTGCAGTGAGGATTTCTCAGCACCACTTATTTCCTAGCCAGTGCATCAGGAGTATGATGGGAACAAACTGTTGGACAGAGGATCTTGACTATCAAGGAATGAGGGCAGGAGGAGAGCAGGAAACTAATCAGATTAGCATAACTTTACGTAGCTATGAGGTTCAGTTGGATATCAGCATTTTGAGGCATGGGAGGGAGCACTGGATCCTCAGACACTCCTGACTTTCCTGTACAGCTGGAATGTGGATGATCTCGTTTCATTGAGACAGCTGCAGTGTAACCAAGCTGCTTCTACTTAAACCCAACACCTTTCACAGCACCCAGCTTGTGCTGCTTTCGTTATGGGAGAGGAATCACTCTTCCTTTGCATTTCCATCCTGTGCTGTGGAGCTAATGTACTCATCTATAAGTTATAGGTTACTATCTTTTACTGTTTGAGCACCTCCACACACAGTATCAGCACAGATATTAAACCAAAATAAGGACACCTCACTGTGAGTTAGGGGGGTTGCTGGTGTTACACTTCATGCATGTTAAAATTCTACTCATGGCAGGATTTAAATTAATTTCAGACTGTGTTAATGTCTTTAATTTTTTCACGGATCCATGATTTTACTGACGGAAGAGGATACCGGTGCTGTTAAATGCTACCATGTCATGGAAAGGTTTCCTCAAAGAAAACCTGTGCAGCACATGTAGGAAAGTCAGATCTGTCCTGTCTCCTGAGGAAGCTTGTTCTAAGAATGGTTCCCAGGGCTGTTGCCTGCATTATTCCAGAGGAAAGAAAATGCCTGTTTCAATCAAGAGCCAGTAATGACTTACCTGTTTTGGCCACACTTAGCATGTTTGTGACTGTACAGATCAACAGAAATGTAAATTAGGTGGGCAGATGTGGTTCATACTGAAAGGTGCTCACTGAGTCATCAAAGGCTGCCAAGGGATGAATTTTACAAGGAATTGTTAAACTGTCATGAGTCCCCTTATTACAAGGTGGCATGTGTGACTTAAAAATAAATGATCTGGTTCTTAGTTCAGTTACAGGAGTGCCAGGACTACCCCCTGCTCGAGTCAGATATCAACACATTTCAAGGGAGAAGACATAGATTTGGAGAGGACATGGCAGGTTAACTCAGTCCAGGGGTACCTTTGATGGTGTCCAGACTTCTGGAGACATTTCTTGTTGCTCTCTGCACCAGCCAAAAAGCTTTTCAAGCCATTAGAAATAACCAAAATTTTTCTATTGAAATATTTCCTCCAGAAAATACCCTTTTCACAAAACCCACAATTTACACACAGAAATTTCTAATTTCACCCCAAAATTCAGATCCTTCACCAAGAGTATCAGAAATGCCTCCCATTCTCAGGGACTCTTTGATTTCACTATTTTGTTGGAAAAGAAAAATGAATGTTAATGAGAGTATTCTAGGCATATGATGGAGTTCTTGGAAATGAAAATAACAGTAACAAAAGTTGTGCTGTAGCTCTCAGATTGGGATCTTCCTGGAGTCCTTTCTTATTAAATACTTTTTGGTTACTACTTTATGTCCAAAAACATATCCAAAGCATATATTCATTGTAAGCAAATGTTTGGTTTGTTTTTGCAAGACTGGATTTATTTTTCCAAGCCTTTCCACTGTCTGCTGCCTCCATCCACTTCTCTGGCTATGGCAAATGGCTTTTTTTTTTTTGTCCTCAGTGCCTAATGCCTGAACCTGCTCTCATAATTCTGTCATTAGTTCTCTGCTCATTCTCTCTTATAACACCCTTTGCAAAGAGCTAATCTTCCCTCACAAAGGACTGAACCTAAAAATAGGAGGACCAGCACTGCTTGCTGTGATAATACA
This sequence comes from Pseudopodoces humilis, assembly GCF_049639895.1. Taxonomy (NCBI): domain Eukaryota; kingdom Metazoa; phylum Chordata; class Aves; order Passeriformes; family Paridae; genus Pseudopodoces; species Pseudopodoces humilis. Next base: position 6,510,142 of record NC_142201.1, read on the forward strand.
CTGAGTGTGACTTTCTGACTATATTACTGCAATCACTATCTTTCATTCTCATTAACCCTGCAACATGTGTCCTCTTGTCTTATTTTGTCTAGTTTAGCCCAGCTCGAGTCTACAAATGTCCACTCAACTTTGTATCTCTGATGCAAGTAATTCACTGAAGCCAAACAACACTAATTAAAAATCTATGTTTTATACTGCCAGACTGTTGTCTCCCTGGAGAGAGCATCAGGACTGTTTTCCAGGAAAGCCCTCCACTGATGGCACTGTATAAATACTGATTTTAAGAACTGATTTTAAGATAACTATCATTTTATTTACTCTTACAGAGACAAAGTAGTACCTTTAACTATGTTGTTTGGCTCTAGACTGGCTCTAGAGGTCTGAGCAGCCAAGCTTGTTACGCATGCTCAAGATCCAGAGCTGCATTTTACAGAAGGCACCTCCATTAGCAAGAAGCAAACTTCAAACCCTCAATAGTCACATCCTTGATGCTTAGGGTTTCTCAGTCCAAGGCATTCAAATACTTCTCTTTCAGCTAACACCCATTTGTTAGCACTGCTGCCTAGACACCCACTCTGCTGTCCCTTTGTCTCAGAGACCAGCAAGTAAATAAATTTTTGGAAAAAAAACCAGATGAAGATTACTGCTGTGTTAATCTTAAATACTCCTGTCCCCCAGGGGGGCAGGCAGCCAGGGGACAGGCGCAGGAGGCTCTGCTGCAGCCCTGCCACCCGGCACAGCTGTGGCTCTGTCCTTGCTCACCCCATCCCACAGATGTCCCTGAGTTACGCGATCACCCACAGCGAGTGAGGACCTCCCCATCACAGAGCAGCCTGCCAGAGGGCTTGGGCACCACGAAGTACAACCTGAGGCATTAAGGAGAAAGGTTGGTAGCACACTCAGCAGCCCAGGATGAGCCAAGGAGGGACACAAGCACAAGTACAGTGTCAAAACAAAGCCAAACCCTCCAGCCAAACCCAGTTCTCTGCACCCAGGCTTCCCCAGCAGCATTTGAAGGCAGAGGCTCCCTGGGAGAGGGAGAAGAGCAGAAAAGGGAAGGTGGTGGGATATGGAGACAGTGGAGGGATTGAAACAAGCCCCATCTTCCAGTGATGCCTTGACTCAGTCCAAGGAAAATTTCTGGACATGACCATGCTCACAACCCTCTGGAGGAAGGGATGAAAAATCTGAGTCTGCCTGAGGAGCAAAGAAACACAGCAGCTCCTCTCCTGGCACAGTAAGCTGAGAATAAAGCTGGGCTGTCAGTGGAGTCACACAAGGATAGAGACAGCACAAGTAGGGGCAGCAGGCTCCAGGATGTGAATTTACTTCGTGCTCTGGCTGAGAAGCCCCAGTGATGCAAATTGCTGCAGCTTGGATTAATTAGGCTGCTCCACCAGATTTATAGATACCATATATTGCTATAGGAACACAAAGCAGCCAGAGACTTTCAACAACATTTCATCCTTATGGCCTGATGCAGAGACAATGTTTGCTTGGTTTTAACCACTGCAACTGTGCCAGGTAGGAAATGTTTCCTACCAACTGGCTCACACAAATAAATCCTGAGTGTGGTGTGGGTATGGCCATCTTGGCATAACAGTTTGTCACAGCTATCTCCCTTATTCATTTCCCAGACTAGCATAAAGCATTTACTGGTGCAGCTGCATTAAAATTAAAAAGGTCAAAGCACTTGAACTGTACTGATGTAATACAGCATTTGTATACAACCATTGTGTTAAACCAATAAAACTTCTCATCCTTAGAAAAAGTTTGAGCCATGACAAGGCACCAGAGTTTTGCACAATTTAGCAAGACAAAAAAAAAAATATAGGGAGTAAGAAGAAAATGAAGCAAGAGGAAGAAAGTAACTCTGCATGAATCCGTTTTCACTAGGTTAGAAAAATCTGTATTTTCCATTTGTGTGATTACTGACTTTCTCTTTGGCTGCAGTTTTAAAAACACTTTTCTTTACCATCTTTATTCACTACAAAAAACATTGTCTTCAAACAAATATCTCAGAGGGTTTATAGAACTGTTTACAGTCTGATTTTGTAAGGAAAGAAAGATAATTGTGCGTGAGCTGATAAATGTTTCAGGGACAACTCTAAACAATCGTGCATGAATTATATCTCCAACAAATGTAATTACCCAACAATTCAGAAAATGTGAAAAAGCTGCTATATTCTTGTAGTTATATCCTTTCCTGGCCTGTGTTTTGGATGGCTTTCAAGCCTCCCTGATTAAATCTGGCCGGAAATCTTCTGGTGGAGCCAAGTCCCAGTGAGAAATGCCGATCCATCAGAATGAAACACTGCAGAGTGTGGGAACCTGTCCTGTTTGGTTCAGCACACAGGGGCTCCAGACCTGGCCTGCTGTGCAGGTTGCTGGGAGAAACCAGGAGATTTCCTCCTGTCCCACCTGCACCTCTCTTGGTACCACACTGGGAGACTGCTCAGAGGGGCCCACAGACTTCAGCCTCTCTGCAGGCCCAAGCATGAAAACAATCAGGAGGTAAAAGAGGAAAAAATCCTTATTCTGAAGGTAGTTGGAGGCAAACTGCTCAGCTGACTTCCAGTTTCTTAATATAGGCCCTGTACTCTTAAAGCAGACTGCAAAATCAGCATAGTATGGCTCTGAAAGTGCTTGCAAGTGACCCCGGGAAAGATTAACATTTGCTTGCATCAATATGTCAGGAAATGTGTTATGAGCTCTTTGATGCAGGATATTTGATAGTGTTTTGGCCTATATTTTTGTTTGAGCATCCTGCCCTAATGCTGTGTTAATCACCAGTCTGTTCTGCCAGCCCTCCACCTCCGAATGGAGGGGCAGCAGAGCATTGTGTGCAGCCACAGCCATTCTCTGCCATTTTTGCCATGTGCACAGTGGCTATCCTGGTGTGCTGCACATGCCAGACCTGCCTGGGACTCACCAGGAGCAATGTTATGCTAACCTGCTGCTAAACCTGGACTCTGGGCTGTGCCCTGTCCCATGCCACACTGTCCTCAGTAGATACTCCCTGGAGCTCCCAGCTCACCTTCCTGTGCTGAGTGTCAGCTCAGGACACTGCAGCACCTGCCAGGGATGAGTGACAGAGAAGTGTCACCTGGCACAGTCCCTTGGATTCCCACAGGAGACAGGCCTTGGGGTCCTGCCAGCACAAACATCAGCCAGGAGGCATTTCCTACCCAGTGCCACGCAACAGGCACGGGAGAGGAAGGAAGAGGAAATCAGGTGAAGGGTTCCAGTTAGTACTTTGCAGGGGTGGTGGGACTGTCAGGAAGGTTCCTTCCTGCACCAAGACATTATTTCACTGCCTAAAGTGCCTGCCCTTGTGTCCTGAGGACCTCCCATGTTCATCCCTACAGGCTGCCCTTCCCTCACAGCTGCTGGGACAGCCTTCCCATGCTGTTGTTCTTGTGTGGCTTTTCTCTTGGGCAAGCACCTGAAAACTCCAATAGCAAGAGAACTGCTTCCACTTCCCCTTTCCTGTCTCACATTATGTAGCCTTTGACTTTTAAAAGAGAATAAAATAAGTTAGAGCTGCTAAGTGTTATCCAGTAATACCACCTGCACAAGGCTTGGCTGCCCATCAGCCCACAACACTTGTACCTGATTAAAGCACTCTGCAATCAACAGTGAGAACACCAAAAGGGGAGAAAACAATACAGACTCTGAGCTATGAAAAACACATGGTATTACTGCAATTTTCTGGCTGACTAGGAGGAAGACACATGGGGACAAAATCATCCTCATTGTTATGTTAATTTGCTGTACTGGAGAGACCAATCTCAGGAAATGCTTGTCTGGACACCCAGAAATAATTTCCTTTCCCATTTTATTCTGTTTCTTTCTATCCCTTGTCTTTACCAAGTTACTCAGTTTTCACTGAGCTCCTTTTATGTCACCAGCTATGGACACCATGGATAGAGCTTTGTGAACACAGCTCTGTCACAGATTGTCTGTGTGGCAATGTTTGTAGGGATTCATCTGAACTCACATGAGTCCAGCAATGAACATACCCAATCTGTTGTCTGCTCTGAACCTTCAGATATGTTGGGAAACACAATCTATTTTAAATTTTTTTCCAGACAGTGTGCTGTTTTCTTGAGTCACAGGATGTGTATCCAGGTGATTTACCTTTGAGATATGCAGGTTTAGACAAAAGCATTTTCAGTTCAGTCTCAGTGAAGATGGGATCTACAGGATGAGCTCAGAAAGCTCCAAAGGAGCATTGTGCATCAAAATCCAACTTTGCTTGCTTCTTAACCATGTAGGCTTGTACTTGCCCCCAGTCTGACTCTGCAGCTCACTGCTCTGCCTTTGAAATCTGTAAACACTTCCACTTGTGGTCTTAAATCTTTGCAGAGATTGAAGCTCATTTGGGTGCTGATCGTGTACAGCTTCATCAAAAGGAGTTAATGGTTAATTTAATTGGAAGTAGGATACATGACTTCTTTAGGACAGCAGAAACAGGGAAGGGATATTTTTTACTAATTTAGTTCATTTGTCAGGAAGCAGAAACACTGGGACTTTCAAGATACCATTAACTTCACAGTAACTGAAACATCTAACACGAGCTGGCAATCAAAATTTCTATGGCTTTAGAGAGATCCACTTTCTTCTGGGACTTGGTTTCCCATTAAGGAAGACAGAAGCATCAGTTAGAAGGTTGATCATGTATTGTGCTTCTGCACAGACCATTTAGTTTAGGAAGAACAGGGACTTTGGCCTATGGATACAAAGATGAGTGAAACTGAAAGTTCCCCAAAAGAAGAAGGGAGAGAAAACTGGAACCTGGAATGAAACAAATCTTTGGTAAAGATCCTGGGAGCAGGAGGAGTTCTTGGAGATGAGAGCAGGGTGAAGACAAAAGCAGTGGGACTCTCAGGGACCTTCTCTGGTCCTTCACTGTGGTCAGCAGCAAAGCATGAATGAACATGGTTTTGTCCAACCTTCCCAGAATGGGAGAGCCCATCTGGAGAGGGAAATTGAGACATCTTGAAGGTACTGCAGGGAGGGGAATGACTGAGTGTGTTAAATAATAAGATAAGAGCTCTTATCTTTCTGATTCTTCAGCAAATCCCAGTATCCAAATCCACTACGAGTTCTTTCATGCTTTGTGTTGCCCATTAACAAGCAGAAAAGTTAGGATTGACCCAATAAGATGCTCATTATAAATGATCCCCTGAGGCTGAAATTCACCCAAATACAGGGAACAGTACAAACTGTGTATCATTTCAAAACCACTGAAGTCATGGAGCTGGGAACAGGACAAGCTCTGCTCATATCTGGTGTGATGTCCTTGTGTAGATCTGCTGTTTGTTTGTTTCATTTTGGGGATTTTTTGTTTGTTTTGAGGGGAGTTTTTTTGTTTGGTTTTGTGTTTTTGTTTTCCTCTAGTTATCTTGCTAAGCACCCTGAATTTCCAAGTGGAAACGCATTCAGGAGGCAGAAATGTTTTGGTTTGTTTGTTTTCCTCACTTGCTTGTCACATGGTTCTCCATACCACCATACATCTGCTCACTAAAAGAGCGAGCTGTGCTCAGATCTAACCAGCTTTAAAACAGCTTTAAACCAGCTCTTTGACCCTGTTGCTGACAGTGCTTTCCCAGAAATGCTCTGAGATAACAGCTGCAGTTCCTGGGATGCTGCAGTACAATCCCAGTCACAGAAGCTGGGACTTTCTCTTAAGAAGATTGTCTTAAATTACTTGCTACACAATCAGCTCCTTTTCATAAAAAATAACATGCTGGGAAGTTGGACTCTGCAGTCCATTACTTAAACTGTGACCCTTGTATTTGCCAGAATTTTATGTGGTAATAAAGCCATCTCTGGACCCAGCAGGAATGGGAATTTTAAAGTATAGTGATGTCAAATATGACTTATGGGCAGGAGAAATAAATTACAAATTTACCTACCGCAGCCTTTGGGGAAACATTTCTCCACCTTCTTCTGTGCCGCTTCATCTCTTTCTGCAAGGGTCATCTGGAGTGGTACCATGACATGTGATGGGGACTCAGGACAAAAAAGGTTAGTAATGCAATATTTGCTGCAGTCCTGGACACGCTTAAGCCAGTGTTTGTCACCAACTTGTTTTACTGAAGGTGATATTTCACCCTCCTTGGCTGGGAAGGCTGCAGTTCTGGAGAGTTTGGTGTAAGCCCCCTTGCCATGTTTCTAGACCAGGCTGAGGTGGCCTGTGGAGCCACTTGTACTGCAGCTGTTGAGACTGAGAGTGGGGTAGGATGGAATGCAGTGTGAAAAAAGGGAAGTTTCAGGCCCTTACAAAACCAGAAAGTGGAATGCCAGTGGAATGTTGTTTTCCTCTAAAGGAAAATCATCTTTAAGTGATGCATCACTAGATTGTCCTGAGTAGATAGAGAGAGAAATAACCTCTGTTTAGCAAAATTTCTAACTCATCTGCATTCAGGCTAACAGCATCTGCTTTCAGCTGCTGTGCATTTCAGCTGGGATAGTCACCCAATGGTCTCAGCTCACCCTGTGGGTGTTTAAGAACAATTTAAAATACTGAGCTTTTCAAGACTGATTCAAGCTGAAGAGCTATTCATAGACCTGAAGGAAAAGAGGACCCTTTACTTTAAATACCTCCAAAAATCTCTTGTGTTAAAATAATTCTGTTTTTGTGAAAAACAACCAAACTTCCATCAAGAATATGTAGACAGGATTTTTAAATTATTTTGGCTATTGAACCACTGTAGCCCAAGAATGTCTAGCCTGCAGGACTTTGTACACCACAAATAGTGTATAACATTACCCTGTTAACACTAATAAACTCCAAATTGCAGAACATAAACCACTTGACAGCAGCCCTGGAATTATTTTGGCCTCTGTGAAGCAAAGTAACTCTCATAGGCATAAAGCTAAGAAATCCTGTGATGTAGAATTCATGACCTATTTACTTCCAATGCTACTTACAAACAAAGAGATCTTTGAAAAAACAGTTTGTAGAATTACAATGTAATTTTAAAGGGATCTAATATTTTTCTTTATGCTAGCAAAGAAGGGAGATAAGGAGGGAAGAATGATATGGGATGGTCTACACTTGTGTTGCTAAGGTAGTCAGTTTATCTTGCATTCAGTAAAAGCAGTATGTGATACAGACACACTTAATTCATTATTTCTTTGCCATTACACCCAGCCTATTAAGGCTGTGGCATCAACAAACGCTCCGTGTCCCTTGGCCAAAAAAGAGCAGCCATAAGGAGCAAACACTCACTCCTGTCTAATAAAAGGAAAATAACAGCTGAGAGATTTGTAAATGTTTGCTGTAATTCTGCGACAGAATAAAATGTTAAATTCCACACACTGCTCTGGCATTCCCATTCTGATCATAATCGGTGAAAATATACCTTCAGTGCAGCAGCTGTAGCTGCTCTAATAAGATATCTACATAGAGAAAATAGGCAATCAAATTTCTGCAAAGTATGAAATTTTCCATTAATTTGTCTCTTCCTTTTATATAACACAGCTGCAACAGTTCTCACTAGTTTTTTCTATCTATGGTTCAGCAAACATAACTCTCACTTGCAGGACATTTTCCAAATGAGTCATTTGAGATTCAGAAGATTTCCTCTAAATGCGTCTAGACCGTGACCCTCAAAATTTTATCCTGGGGAAAAAAAAAATTGATCCTATCAAAAAAATTGATCAAACCATCTACAGACTTAAGTTAGGAAATAGAGAGCATTGTAAATGGAGAATATATTCTGATAAATTTAATATTAAAGAGATGCAAAGAACATCTGTGTCATTTGTTCTAAATGAATCTCTGGTAGTTTAGTCAATGTGTTAATCTTCAAAAAGCCTTTGATGTTGTGGTCTGTTTGGCTTTGTCTGCTGAACTTTATAGTTTTGTTTTAATAAGGCAGGGGTTCTGTGGTTTTAATTTGAGTAACAAGTCATTACTGGTAAACTGAATTGCTTGGAATTACTGTAAATTGCAGTATTTGCCTGCTAATTGATGGAGTGTCTGAAGTCCTGGATGGAAGGTGCTCCTCTTCCCCAGCATTAAGGATCTATTGATGTCCTGTTGCTGGCTCTGGTCATGATGATGCAGATGCAAACTGTGCCTGTATGGCCATGTTTTTATTCACAATGAGTCTTTGGTGGTTTAAACAACAAACATACATGTCTTAGAGAGATACAGTTGTTGAAGTAAACAAAATGCCAACCCATGCTTCCATAGGGCAGTGACCATCATGGCAAATCCCTGTAGCTGCTGGTTTTTTTACCCCTCTTTGCACTGTCAGCCTGAGGAAGTAAATCTTGAGTTAACTGGGTCAGACATAGTGCTGTGTTTTAGTTGACAAGGGGGTGGTTGGTCAAAGGCTGGGCTGGATGATCCTGGAGGTTTTTCCAACCTTAATTCTTCTGTGATTCTATGAAATCTGAGCAGATCACTAGATCTGTGAAAAGGCCAGTAAAACACTTCTATTACCTTTGAGGTCTACTAATCTATGCCTCAGTGATTTGAAGGATACACTGGCTGTGTAGGGATCACTCAAAATTAATATACATTCTTGAAGAGTTTTGTTTCTTTGAAATCATTTAATTTGTAAGGCTCTTGGCATTTTTTGTTCAACCTGAAATGAAGTGTTTTGCTTTCTTTGGGGGTGGTGAAAAACATTATGTCTTCAGTTTAAGACGAGGAGAATGTACACCAAAATAAAAAAAGAAAGGAGGAAATTGCATAAAAGGATACAAATATTCCTCTGCCAAACCTTGTCTGCCAAGATTGCTCCTCAGCCAAACCTTGTCTCTGATGTCCTCAGGGCAGCTCCTCTTTTCAGAGAAAACACAGGGAAGTTAAAGCAGCTGGCCAAAAACTCCATGCTTTTGGAGATCTGGCAGTAAAACATCCTGGGCCCATCTCAGCATTCCCACTTCCCTCCTTATTGCCCCTTTATTCCTACGCTTACTTGTCCCTATACCTGCTTATCCCTGTGTTATTGTACAGAGATGTGCTTCATTCTGCATGATTTTTTCCAGAAGAAGAAGAAGCAGCAGCTGCTCTTGGCAGGTGTGAGTGCTGTTTATCACATCCCCTTCTTTCCCCCCTCAAAGCACACACACAGAGTGATATTCTTGCACATTAAATTACTGCTATTGAAATCAGATTCTGTCTTACACGACGCTGACAGTGCTGTGTTTTATTGCTAAATGCTACAAGTAATTCCTCACACTCTCAATGATTTATCATGTAGCTCATCTACTGAGGGATTTCCTCCATCATGTAATATCACTAGAATTTTGCCTGAGGAACAACTGCCAGGGAGGACCTGCTGTTATACCTTGCTTCCTTCTTCTGGAACATATTAGCATAACATAAGTAAACGCCACAGAGCAGTTTGACATATTGTGTAAGTACTGATTTTATGTTAAACTGATAATAGATGCTTGTTGGGAAGCTATAAATTTTCAGAAACTGTCTTAGTCTGCTGATACATTTTAAAACAGAAAAATGTAAAAGCAGCTGGTGCGTCTGTATCCACTGCAATCCATCCACATTTCTGTATCCTTGCCTCTCATTTAGCATACACAGAAGTTCCAACTGCAGGGAGCAAGTTTTCCATTTATATTGTTATACAATAAACATCTTTCCTTTGACACCAGACAGTGAGTCTGTAGTGGCATATATAACACCAAGCACAGTAGTCACCCTTGCCTCCACAGGTTTCATGTGTTAAAAATGCCCAGGAAATTACACATGGCTTGCTGAATCAAGGACATATCCATGCTCACTGGCACAGAAATTGCTCTCAAAGGAGTGCACTAATTGCTTAGGTTTTTAACATAAGAATATAATAATGACCAGCCTTGTCCAGGCCCAGCCAGCCCCAAGACCTGTTTCCCAAAGCACCCAGTCAGAGATACACAGGGGAAGGTCATAATAAGCACAGGCTGATATTTAACCAAGCACCTCTCTGGCAGTCAGTGCCAGGAGAGTACCTGAGCTGAAGGTCATACAGAGACTGACCTGTTTAATGAGTGCCCCTGGACCTGCCTTAATTTAGCTAATTCCTTCCAGAACCCATTTGCATTTTTGCCTCTGCAGCTTCTTTCAGCAACAAATGCCTTCTTCAGTTATGGACTCTCTGAAAAAATACCTTCTCCAGTTTGTTTCTAAATTGCTTTTGAAATTGAAATCCCATTCAGTTCTGTGTGATCAGCATCAGAGAACTGTCCTTCCTCATGCCTTACGATAACTTCATCCTGCTTTAGCATATGCCTTTCCCTTTTGCCTCTTTCTGAAGCCAATCATGGTCTATTTGGTCTTTCCTCCTTTGCAGGCTGTTCTCTGATCAAACTTTCCCATACCTCTTTCAACTCTGCTTTTTATGAGATGAAGAGAGGGCTTCAGAATACGTCTGCTCCAGACACTTGTACAGATGGTTAAAAGTATTTTCAGTCTGGCTCTCAGTTCTTCTCCCTAATAATTCCTAACAGCCTGTTTGCCCTTTCGACCGCTGCTGAGCAGTGAGCTTACAGAAGCAACTCCAAAATTTACTTCTTGACTGGGAACAGCTAATTCAGAGCCAAGAACAGTATATACATGGCTGAGTTTGTTTTTCCTTCTTCTCAGATTCTCTATACTGCACATATCAGTGCTGAATTCTGCTCAGTGTGTACCAAGACCTTTTGCAGTCATTCACAGTCAGATCTAGATTTGGCTATGTTAAGTTTATATGTTGGTATATTGCATTACCAACAAACTTTGCCACCTTTTCAAGCTTCCTTCTGAGAAAATGGGGACATCCCAGGATAGTTAATGTTTCCCTACTATGAAAAACTCAGTCATTAGTCCTTCCTTATTTCCAATCCCCTAACCAATTATTAATTCAAACGAGGCCAAATACAACTTCAAAATGGCAACAACTCCAAATGATAACTTCATTTCTCTAAGAATCTTTGCAGATGAAATTTGCTGAAAGGTTCCTGGAAACCCTCATATCAACTGAATCACCTTTATTCACATCTATCCTTATACCTTCACAGAGGTATCACAGATTTTCAAGTTGTGACTTACCTGACACAATCTGTGTTGACTATTCCTCAATAAATCACTTTCTTTTTTCCCAATGTCTAGAAAATCTGTACTTTATATAATTTTTATGAGTTTGCCTGGTATGAAAAGTGTGAGTTCACTCAATGCAAAAGCCAGATGTAATGCTCTTTATTTCCCACATGCGTCTTGTAGTCCTGGTTTAAAAAAAATAAATAATATATATATATAATTTTTCTGATATGTAGTGCCTAAACTATGTTAATTCTCAGAATAAACCAAAGCCATTAGCCCCTTGCATTTCTTTGAAATTATTTATTTTTATTTATTGATTTGTTCCACACACTAGTCCACTGATCTTTCCAGCTAAGACAGATGTTTTCTGGATAGGAACCTCCTAAAGAACAGCAGTCTCAGGTTTCTCCTTTACCTCTTTGTGGAGAACACAGGGACAAGGCAATCAAAGTTCTACCTGTTGCAGGAAGAGCAAAGGATTTTCTTCCCTCCAGAAGCAGCTGCTGCTGCTTTGTGCCCTCCTGCAGCAGAAGATGTGGTACCAGCTCTGCAGATACCTGTTTCTATTGGGATTCACCTGCTCCACCACTCATTCAGCTTTCCTGCAAAGACTTTTTCTTCCCCTGGGTGATGCTTTTATAGCTTGCTCACTTCTGGATGTCCCCAAGTGTGGTAACTGTCTTACTTCTGATGCCTTTGAAGATTTTGTTGCTGTGGAGTTTCACACGTTTATCTAATTACTTCTCACAACCTTCCCTATTATTTTATCTTGGACTGCCTTAACAGTGTTTTTCACTGCACTTGCTAAAGTTTTTGCTGCTGGTCATGGAATCATTATCCTTTTCTCTTTCTGGTTCTGGACTTGTTTATTTATTTATTATCTCACAGCACCAGTGCACCCAATGGCTCAGGGACAGATTCTCCCCTTCACTCCATGAGGATCCTGGCATCTGACCTGGGAGTGGTTTTCTGCTCCTGGGAGCCCATCACTCAGTGTTAAACTCCTTCCATGCTTCTCTAGCTCCAGCCTTCAGGTTCTGTGTTTACATTATCCTTCCCACCAAGTGTTGACACATTAAAATTAGAATACATCAGCACTAGTTAAGCTGAATACACAATCTTATGATCATGACAAAGTCAAGATTTGTCTTGTAATCTTTCTTCATAGTGATTTGTAGGGAAAAGTCCCTTTGGTGCTGACTCCAGCATTAACATTGCATACTGAATGTAGTCAGACAAATAAGTCTGTTGTTTGTCCCCTTCTCTAAAACAAATAGTTTCTGAAGGATACTTGTCTATATGTATTCATTAGTGAAAATCCCCAACCCTCTAACAAATATTCAAAATTTGCTGTTATCCTATTGCGGTGACTCTTACTGTTTTGGAACTGTGCAATTTAATATGTGAAACACAGAGGAAATTGCTTTTTCATGGGGTTTTGATGCTTCTGAAATGCAGCCTCGTTGGAATTAAGCTAACAGATTAACTAAGTTAACTCAATCAACTGAATGAGCCTCTCTCTCCCACATGACTCAAAAGGAACTCAAATTTTTCTCCAATAAATCTGTCATAGCCCAAGGGATCTTTTAACAAGAGATTTGATTGAATCTTAAAGCAAGTGTACTTTTATCTTCAGTTTACCATCAAAGCTGCTCAAAGATACAATCACTGTGGTCTTCTCAGCAACAGCAGCTCAATAGGTCTCTGAATTTTCCAGTGTATGGTAATGAAATGAAAAAAAATTGAATTTTAATTGATTCCAACTCAAAACTGATCTTCATCATATCTGGAATTATAGAACGTATTTGGGTCATCTTTCTGTGAAATGAACAGATGAGACTTTCTTCTAATGAAGTGCTAAGGTGCAATCAAAGCCTAGCAATTGTGGGACTGGTAACAATAACCTGATCCAGAGGGTCAGAATATCATCTGAATATTTATTATGCTTTAATGGAAGGAAAATTGAATAAAAGTCCATGAAAACAAATAAAATTAAGAAATGCTTGGCAAGGAGTTACTGTGACGTTTTCAATAATGCTTTCCCTTAAGAAAGGCTACCTGGCTGCTTCTCTCCTGGGGTGACCTGGAGTGACAATGAGATGCCACACAGGCTCTACAGCCACAGAGAAAAGCAAACTCTTCCAAAGCAGAGTCCAGACCTGCTCCCTTTGGATCTCCTCCCCAGAATAAGGAGTTTCTTGGATCAAAGCAAGAGGAAGCAGCACCTACAGGGATCCCTCCCTCACTCCTACATTTTCCAAGGGCTCAGCCTTCCTGGATGGACCCCACGTTTGGGACAGTGGGTGTTTTGGCAAGTCCTTGCCAATCATTGGGTTCTTGAGTAAATGGGGAGGGGGTCTTTTCTTTAAGCATATTTGTTGAGTAAGATGTTTTCCTCTTTCATCTGTGAATCTGATCTCTGTGGAGAAAGAGGCAAATCTCCATTTTTCTTTAGCCATAACAACTTTAATTCCACATCTTCCTCAGGAGGTTCTAATTCCAGGGATGCACCTTCCCTCAAACCAGGCTCTCCCATCTGAGCCCTCAAAAGAGAGGGAACCATCAGCAGCAACAGGCTGTGGTTGTGCCCGTGATTTCTATCCCCTCACAGCCTCCAAAAATTAACCAACCCTTCCTCTTGAAGTTATGGCATGGTATGATAGGAAAAAAGTACTTTAGAGACCAGAAAGTAAGCAAGGAACTAAAAATCTAAGACTGTGGCCTCAGTATAAGACCATGAAGCCAGGCATGTGGGCTTTGGGGTCCTATTTTAGGATGTTTTCTATATTTGATCATAGTTCCAGGAACAGAAACCAGCTCATGGCCTTATTCTCTTCACTAACCAGGGCTCAAAATCGGTCTGGAAGGGGAGAGGGAGTGTGTGTCAGGACCTCCCTCTGGACTGGTACTCCTTATTTCTTGTAAAAATGGAAGTTGATTTTTGCCAGCAGGGAACAGGAAAAGAGCATCTAAGAAAGTGTTCAGTGTAAACACCAGAAAATTCATTATTCATAGCTGTTGAATGAAAGTTTTATATTAACAAATCTTTTTTTTTCCCTGGATGGCTCATAAGCTTTATGCTGCCTTTTTCTCTCTTTTTGTTTCTTCAATGCATGAGGTCACATTCATTGCAGGTGAAGCTTTCAATAAACAAAAAATAAAGATCAGGAGTGATCCTGATTTGACCACTCACTGGCTACAAGACTCCATGTACTCCATCTGATTCAGTTCTATTATTCATTGCTTGAAATTTTTCAGAAGTATGTTTAAAATGTCACTTACAATATGAAGATCTGTTTTAATACAATTTAGTCTGAACATTTATGGTGCTCACAGTGTTCCTATCCTGCTTATGAAAGTTTTCCTTCCATAAATAGGTGCATTTTGTTCTTTGTCTCCAGTGAGAGCCTCACGACTTTTTTTACGCCTGTGTTCTCAGAGGTCATTATGAATAACATCTTGTAGAAGCTGCCGGCAGAGATAAGAGGTTTACACACAGCATCCCAAAGTAAGGACCAGCCATGGTGATTTTTAACAGTTTCAGGATTTTTTCCTGCATTTTAAGTGAGCTGACTCTTTGTCAGAATGACTTCTCCTGACATTTCCTCTGCTTAGTCTTGCTGTTAGAGCAGAGTACACGCATCAACCAGGCTCAACAAGACAAGCTTCGTCAACTTCCAGCTCCTTTTCCCTCACAACACTATTAACAGCCTCTGCATTTTAAAGATGGCCAAGTTGTTGTTTTTCAAGACTTTTTGGACATTGAGGGATCCACCTGCAAGCTTGCAATTAACCCTAGGCAGAAGGGCTGGCGTCATTAACACTGCATTGGTCTTATTGGAGCTGTACGCCCATGTACCAATTAAGGGCTTCTTTCTTTTGAATACAGTAATAAAATTATTACAATCTCATGACATGACTGAGGAAAATTAGCTGTTTTCTTCCAAAAAATGTAGTCCAGCTGCTTTTCCCTTCCATTTAAAATAACCACATTCCTGTCCATGGCTTCTATTGTATTTAATATGCCTGTGAAGCCCAGCGTAACAAACCACTGGGATTAATAACCTTCAGCTGATAAAGAAACCCGCTGTTGAAAGGAGGTGCTGTAATCACAGCTGGCCATGGCTCTGCAGCACTCTGCAGGCAGCCAGGAGGTCTGGAGGAACAGATCCAGGCCGAGTCCCAGCTGGCAGCTCTGCCACACCAAAGCGAAGACAAGGAGGGATGAGGGACCCAGCAGGGACTTGCCTGCCCTTCATCTGCTTCAATTTTCCCAGTGCCCCACTGCTTATGTCCGATTTGCATACTCTTTTTATCTAGCTACCTAATTATTTTCATCATCAAAATTATATTCATAAACCCAGCACATGGAGTGGGAAAAAAGGACGGTGACAGTGGGAGCAAAAGGGGAGGAAGGGCTGAAGCACCACAGAGCTTCTGCCAAAGCCTCAATTTCCTTCAGCTGCCTGCACAGAGAGACAGGTTCAACTTCCACACACCTTCACTGACACTTCAGACAGAGCTGGATGGCCAAATGAGAAAGGGTCATCCCTTTCTAGAGGGGTCCCCCTGCTCTGTTGGGTGCAGGGATGGTCACGGGTGGATTGCTGCTGCTTCCCTGCTGCTGCCACTTCCCTGTTACTGCCAAGCTTGAAATCTCCATCACTTACCCCATTTCAGGCTGCTGGACTAGAAGCCTGATTTTGCCTCCCTGCAGCCTAAGTCTGATCTCTTGATTTTAAATAAGAGCAATAATTATTGTAGCAAACAGGACAGACGTGCTGCTTCTCCTGTCCAGATAATGTCTAAACAGTCAGGAACACCTTTTTGCCCAGGACTTCTGCAGCTCTTGTATTGCTCCCCTGGGGAACTTTCAGGCACAGTGAGGTCTCCCAGATCATGTGAAAGTTATAGTAACTGTTGTGACTGTCTCCAGGAAATAGCTGATTTGATAATGGCCCTCCTGCAGAACAGTTAGATTGAAAATTAACTTAGTAAAATAGAAACTTAAGGCACAAGCTGAGCCTGTCTGGTCACTCCCTGACCCTGTTTTCTCCTGTCTCTGTTGCAAGAGAGAGACTGAGACTGAACACTGCAAAGCCTGGAGGCAACCTCACAGATGCATTTTGGGGTACTAAAGAAGAGCTTGGAACCACTGAATGGTGACCTCAAAATGGGCATTGTGTCTGTGCCCCTGTGATGGTGCAAAGGCTCCACTGTTCACTGAGGTGCCAGTATAAACCAGATTTTCAGCAGCTGCATGTAGATGTTTTTCTCACTCCACTGCTGAGAGCTGCAGTGTAACAGATACCCTGAAGCTGGGTGAGGAAGTTCAGCAAGTGAGGAGAAACGCTGGTATTATGCAGGAATTGATTGGTGTCTGCCAATATCCACCACCACAGGCTGGGATTTGATGGAATAACTGAGAAAACAGGTTGAAAATGTGACAGCCAGTGAACGTGTTCTTCCTGAGTGCTTTGGATTGAGCAGAGCCTGTTCACATGGGGCATGTACCCCGACTGGCAGGAGCACCGGTTGCGTCGCTTTGCTAGGAAGGGTTTTGTTATCCAAAATATGATTTTATAGTCATCAGGAGGCTCTTTGTGCTAAAGACCTGAATTTCCCTAGAGCTCTAAACCTGTGCCCCATCAGCACAGAGCCTGTGCATGCACTAAATCAACATTTCTTACCAATGGGAGCAGGAGGAAATCATTGGCTCCCTGCAATGCTAGTTAGTTGGTGCAGGAAGTAGCTCTTCAAAACTTTTGAAAATTGAAGAAACAAATGGGGTTTGGAAGGCAAGAGTGAATTCATGAATCACAGCAAGCTGCCTAGAGCCCAGGATTAGGCAGTGAACTGACTTCCTTCACAGGCATTACATTTTGTCTGTACCACATCAGTTTTTCTACAGGGGAAAGGCTGCCTTTCTGTTATGAGGTTTAATGGTCTTTTGCTTGTGATAAAAGCAATAAGAAACTATTTTTCTCTTAATAAGTGGGACCACTCTTTTTTGTAGCAGTTAGGAGTTAATAATAGGGTAATAAATTAGTGGATCTGTATTGCAATGTCATCAATTCTGGGTTTATATGAGTGAATTTTGGAAGAAATTATGGTAGAAAAGACCACTACGGCCATTTAGTAATCCTCTTGCTGAATTTATAACTGGAAATGTTTAAATTCAAAAGTACAGCTGGGCTTGTGAAGGAACTGCTGTTCATCCCTTCTGATGAAGGGCCAGTGCAGTCTTCAGCCAGGGCCAGGTGTAGGTGCAGCCCTGGCCTGGCTGCAGCTGTATTCCCAGAATAAATGTAATGTGGGAGAGATCTCCCTGCCCTGACATGAGCTAAAAAAGGAGCATTCTACCCTCATCCTGATGAAGTCATCTCTGCTGGAGTGCATAATTACCACTGAATTTTTAAACAGCTGTAACACATAATATTAATGCCTGAAGAGAACAGCAAAAGAACATTTCCAGGGAAACAAACCACCACATTTTCCTGCTCCCTGCCACAATGGGCTGAGATAAAACTAAAGCTGCTTGAGAGCTAACAGGGTTTAGGAACCAGTCAAAACTGAGAAAATCAACATTTACAAATGGATGGGATCATACGGTGGAGTAAACCAGTAGAGAAAGTCAAGTTTTAGCCTCTGTTCCTATCTCACATTCCCGGCACATCCCCACTCCCTCATCACTCTAAATCTGGCACGTTGAAGGAAGAAGTCAGAGCACAGTAGGAATGCAAGAATTGCCAAAGTTGGGTAAAAAACCAAAATAAGTGGCAGAAACAACCCTGGAAGTCCAGTTTTACACACATATACATCAGGGATGTTCAGGTTTAAACACGGAACCATGTGGTGCTCCAGTGGAGGCACCTCTGCTTAGAGAAGTGAATAGCAAGAACAGGGCACCGGAAAGCAGAGGCAGACCCAGCTCTGCCTCAGAGCTTTATTTATGAAGGTGTTTGGAGTGCCTGCAGAGCAGATCCCCTCCTGGCACCTGTGGAGCTGTACAGGGAGATCCCAGGCCGAGGAACAGGTTTGTGTCAAACGCTGGAGTGAGGGAATGGACTAGCTGAGGTGCTGCACTGCCCTGCAGAGCCCTGCACCTAAAGTCCAAGTAAAGGAGACCCTGCTAGAAATTCTAGTTTTTAACCAGTCTACCCTGCTGAGCCAGAAACCACAAATTCTTTCTCTCCTTTGTTCAGTTCTGGCTCAGGATCAACGAAGACCTCAAAACCCCACAGTTCAAGTTCAGTTCAGTTCAGTTGGTGGAGGAATGCATCAGATGGAAAAATTTCAGACTTTGATGTTTGGTTCAGGTTTAGCACAACCTACTTAGGTTTTGAGCTATTTTCTCTGAAATTTTCTCTGAAATTCATGTTTTAATAGCTCTAATGAGGAAAAAAAAAAGGAAAACCCAAACAGAGTCTGGATACTGCAACATAATGACACATTGCAGCTAGATATATCCTGATCCAAGTATGAGTGATTATAACTGCAGTGGAGAACTTTGAGCAGGGTTAGTTTGATAAACTGCACAATAGGACGGTGAGCAAGGTGATGGAGCTATTAGCAGCAAGAGATCATAAATCCTTTTTTTTGAAATGGGAGCTGACTGGCAACTCTCTCTAGTGTATTACAGGTTATTTCATCTGCTTCTCCCTACAGACATGACTGAACAAAGATCAAGTCAAATAAATGATTAAAAGTTATCTGCTGCAAAGTGTGGTGTTTCACTGCCTGAGAGCCAGGGCTGAATCTCACCCAGGCCATGGCAGGTGTTCTCCCTGCAGCACATGGGGACAGTCCCACAAGAATGGCTTTTCATGGGGTTACAAAGCTTTGTGGAGCTCATTGTTCTGTTTCCAGCAGAGGATGTAAAAGGCTGGCTAAGGGAAAACACAGGCCAGGCACACAAGAGTCCTTTGCCCTGGCACTCTCCAGCATCAAAACAGAGTAATATCCATTCTTCAGGAGCTCCAAACCCACAGCCTTGGCATTGCTGGTGTGTTGTTCCAGCCATCTGAGGGAAGTATCTCAGGACCTGCATGGGAAATCAGTCACTTGCAAGGCAGGTCACGATGGCTCAAGCACATGTCAGCACGTCCAAGTGACTTCTTCGCAAAGTCAGCTCCATCAGCAGAGGTTGCATGCACAGGTTGCTGCATCTCAAATGTGCCTCAGAATGAGAACCCAAAGAACTGTTATTTAAGAAATTTGATGTGGTCTTGGGAGCAGAGATAAAGCTTTCTCCTTTACAGGTACATGCCCAAGTCGTGGAATAGATCCAGACTCCTGAATGGCATTTTGTCTCCTGCATCCTCAGTGGTCTGTCAGGATTTCAGCAAGGGAGAATAAACACATCTCTATTTACTCCACACCTGAGAGATGTGCAGCATCGACCTAGGGACACCTTATGTGCAAGGAGGACCTGAAACACATTCTTCCATTTCCTATATTGATCAGTCAAACCTGTAAAATATTGCATAAAGCAATGGCTGGGAAGTGACAACACTTTTCCCACTTTCCATTTTGAAAAGAAACAGCCACAGTGACCATCTTTTTAAAGAATCATGGAACGGTTTGAGTTGGAAACGACCTTAAAAATCATCTTGTTCCAATCCCCTGCCATGGGCAGGGGCACCTTCCACTACAGCAGATTGCTCAGGATTGTAGGAAGTCTGATAAGGACAACATGTGCTACAAGTGCCCCCACAGGGCATCACTGCCAGCAGGGCATGGACACTGCAATGGGCTGTTAATAGGCTTGGGCATAAATAGGGTGTTAAAAGATTTGGTGCTGTCTGGGTCTGTTCTGGATCACACAGAGAGCCAAGCCTGAAGGTCCATGTGCAAACTGTTTCTAGCATTTTAACCCCACAGTTTAAGTAAGGGTTTTGGCATCTCAGCTCTGGAGTCAGGCAGCTCTGTCTCACCTCAGACTCACTTCAGGCACCCCTAAAAACCCTACTCTGCACTGAGCTTGTTCTGTAAAAATTGCAAATGAAGAGAGAAATTGTTCACATTATGCATTTATGCAGCAGCTGTAAACAGGCTTCCATTTTGACCACAAAATATATCCTTAATTAGACAGAAGGTTACTTTCCTTTTTCTTTTTTTTGGTGTGAAAACAAATTCACTACCTGCAGCAAAGTCAAAGCCAGCCACAGGATAGCCTTTGTTTGAACCATGACTGACTTGCCAATTATCTTTTTTCTGTGCTTTCTTGGAAAACATACATTTATTTTCCATACCTCCCCTTTGCACAAAGCAGCTGTGTACTTGAGGTTACGAGTTCCTAGTAATGGCTTTATGAATCATAACTCACATTTGAAGGCAGTGCCCAGCCCGTGGCTCAGGAGTGGAAGGCAGGAGATGGGGGTAGTCTGCATGGCCTTGTTAACCTGTTGAGACTGCAAGAGATGGGAAGAGTTATTGAGCTCTTACCTTTGACCCAGGGCTGCTTGAGCAGAACTGACTTGTGCAGGCAGAGCAGAGGAGCCCTGCCTGCTCCCAGGCTGGGGAGACACACTACAAAGCTGAGCTTTGAGAAGAAGGACTTAACAAAAATAGGAACTCTATGTAGTTGAAAGAAATGGAACCTGAGTTTAATTGATGTCCAGAAAGGTCATTTCTGAAAGAGTCTCCTGGGGTTTCCACACGTGGCAGATGATTGTAGTCCCAAGTCTTTTTCAAAACTTTAAGAATCTTGGATTATCTGAAGCTGGAGGAGGGAGATTTGTTCAAGTGCCAAGATTCACAGGTTAAAAACTATGGCCTTTTGGAGAGGATGGGGAGGATGACTAAAAAAAAAGAATTAAGACAGTGATAGTCCTTTTTTTCCCTGCTATGCTGCTATGCATGGGACAGGGAAGCAAGGCATCCTCATGCTGTTCAAAGACCCCAGACAGAAGCTCCACCTTTCCCTATAGGCAATTTTAAATATTGGAGAAGAATCAAACTTATTGCAAAGGTTTAGAGGAAGAGGAGAAAGGTGGGAATCCATTCCTAAACATTTGCAGTGCTGGAGATATTAACAACTGAGACACGGTAGATAAATATGAGTAAAAAGCACCAAGTAACATGTGGAGTAGAAAGCATTTACTATTATGTTTAAGTGCTTGCAGAATGTCTCTTTGTTGTTCTATTTACAAGGAGCACTTTGCATAGAGAACATCAATCTCTCACAGAGCCAGCACATTACTGTGATAGAAATAGTAAATTAGCAACAATACAGATCTGGTAGGGGGGCTGTCAGCAAAGAGACTTTACCTTTATCACATAAAACAGAAGAGAAAAACCAATTTTATGCCGTTATGTCTTTGTCAGCCCACATGACAAGGAGGCAGTTACCCCTGCTGCTCAATGCCTTTGACAGCCCTGTATAAAGGCACACAGAGCAGAGCCAGCTACCACAGGGGTTTGGGATGCTGAATGCTTTATTTCAAAGGGGAGCTTCATTCATCTCCCCTGGCTGGCACCCCTACCCCAAAACCTGGGGAAGGGGAAGGGCTGGAGGGCAGGAAAGCTCCAGAGGTCACATTGACACTACTTTGAGTCCAGTTAACAGAATCTCTTTGGAAACTTTTAAACCACTGGGGCATGCTGTTGGATGCCTCCAAAGGCAAGTGTTAGAGCAGTAGCAGGTAGAAAATAAAGGAAGGTCACGTATCCTGGAATCATAGAATGCCCTGGGTTTGTAAAGGACCTTAAGGTTCATCCAGTTCCAACCCCCTGTCGTGGGCAGGGCCATCTTCCACTAGACCAGGTTACTGAGAGCCACATCCAACCTGGCCTTGATAGACAGGCAAGTCAGATTTTTTCCCCATATTTCAAGGGACAAAAAAAAAACTATTCCAGTTTTCACTAGAAATGTGGCATGAGGTGAGGGTAACACAGCTGAAGCTCAAGCCAGAGAGGTCAGGACACATCTAGGCTTGCCAGTCTGTGCCTTCAGTACATCTCCATGTTTGCACTGCCACAAAAACTTGCCCCATCTCCAGGCTGCACACAAATATTGACGTGTCAGCTTTGGGTGAGCTCCTGGGCTTCCAGATCTGACCTCACACTTCTGTCCCACATGGGCTCATGACACATTGGTACCAGCCAACCTGGATGCCAGTTTTGCTTTATTTTTCTGTCACTTAGGTTATGTATGTAGGTGTTTCTGGTAGTGTGCAATCTAAGTTAATCTCATATTTAGTCTTTCTGAAATTGCATCTAAAAGATAATTTTAAGTTTTAATAATGAAGTTTTAATCTTCTTGTGACGCAGCCTTCTTGTTTCACATAGTACAGGGTTTTTTTCCTAATTATGTTTGAGTATTTTAGATACTTAACTAAGATGTAGGAGATCTTTTGCAGTTTCAATATACTTCTGACAGGAAAAATTGTTACACAGCCCGTTAAATGCAATAGATTGCTAAAGTTTGTAGAAAACTGCAGACACAATACATTGCATTCAAGTTATCCAGATGTTACTAATTTTTCCATTTCTAAGGGGTGGCATTACTCCAGTTTATTTTACCAGAGGCTAGACAGTTAAAAAAGTCTTACACACAGGTTTGAAATCCAATCACAGTACAAGAACAGAACTAAGTTTCTACTGTCTCACCAAGATTACAGTTCATAGGTCACAAAGGATTGCTAAGGAAGCAGAGTTCAAGCTTTGTGAATAAGACAAAATGAGAATTTTCAGCTTTCACTCCTCAGTTGTCTTGCTTGCCTGAAAAAAATGGGATTTCTGTTGTAATGAGCCTTAAAAAATAATTAACCATGCTCAGTTACTTTGAGTAGAGAGACAGTAATTAACTGTGCTTGCTCTTGGTTATTTGGAGTACAGGGACAAAAAACAGTGTGATGTATTAATCCAGTACCTGTGCTTAAGAAACAGAACTGGGATGCATTCCATCTGTGACCATAGCCAGGATTCAGTGCTCCAGTGAATCCAGGCAGTTGCAGAGAGGATGGGTGTAAGTGGTGCTCTTGTGCATTTGCTGATAGATGATGGCAAATTCACCCCTCAGCATGGAGTCCTCAGGCCGTGAACATTCCCTGGAGGTGGGCACCAAACCCAGGGATAGTGTGTGAACAGTACCCTAAACCTGGGATAAAATAATCAACTGTTGGAAACTCCAGGGTGGATTTTATGCATCCCAGTAATACAAAGACCCTATAAGACCCACTAGTTGAAATAAGCCCTACATCTTCTTTCTAAACCTTATTAGTACCATTAAATGGTAAGGAATAAACATATACTTTGTCCAGTTTGGCTGCTGAGATTGGGACACTTGGGACATGGATTGTTATATTTATGTATGATCTGTGTCCAAGTCCAGGGCATACCATTACCACTGCACTCATGAAATTTGTGACTTCTTTGAAGAATGATGTGGGTTTTGAAAATGAAATTTTCCTGCTATATCTTCAAGGATATTCTCATCCAGAAATTTAAATTTTGATGCTTAAGACTTTGTGGTCATTGCTAATCAGAAGGAGATTAGAATGGAAAACCTGACTTTTACAGTGAGAAAATGTACAATTGGACATGGTTTTGTTTTTCAAAGCATTCAGAGGTTTTTTGTTTGTCACAGCATGAAAGAAAAAATATGAAGCTTAAAAGTAACTTCAAAATTCAGCATTGACATTTAAAATTTAGCTCTATAAAAAATATTGCTTTTTTTTTTTTTACCTTTTCATAGATATAAAAATCCTCATAGCAGCAAAGATTATGATGGCAACAACACAAAAAAAATATTTAAAAGTCACTTTTTTTTTCTCCTGGAAGAAAAGGATTCGTTTTGAAGTCAGAACCGCTCCATGAAAAAACCTATCAATGAGTATTAAGAAAATTGTCCTACTTGACAGCAATAAAGCTGTCTCACAGCTCATTTGGGAAAGCTTTAATCTGAAGGTTTCTGACTCATTAGCATGCAGATTATTGACGTTATAGCCTTGTTATAGCTCACTGCAGGAGAATATCTGCTCCAGGATCCCTCTCTTGTCCACATATTAAGTTCTCTTCTGTTCTGTCCAACAGACCCTTTTTTGCCCAAGTGCCCTCCAGCACCTCATTAACAGCACATCCTATACCTGTACCTATACCTGTTCTGTCTTCTCCCAAGGAGGACAGTGAGTGCAGTGAAGTGTCCTGTGATGGTGGGACTTACTTGACGTATTTTAGAAAAAACCTTATAGAACCTTAGGTGTGGTGGAGGAAAAAAATGTGCAAACATTATATTGTGATCCACCAAAAAAAACCCAATCTATGCTCTTTGGAATTGTGTAGAAAATTTCCACAGCTATTTTCATCTCTCTTTTTGTGTCTTTTTTTTTTTTTTTTTTTTTTTCCCTTTTTCTCTGATGCTTAAAAGAAACAGTCACAAAGTTTTGGCTCTTTTTTTTAGTTGGTTGGGGTTTTTTAACACAGCTAAAACCTGTTGGGGAAAACACCTGGACTTCTTGTTCTTATTTGCTCACAGTGCTCCAAAGAAACATTTGTAAGATAAAAGGCAGACTTCCTACCCAGAAGAATATGGATCAGTGTGAAAAAGAAAGGTCATATAGCTAATTTTGTATGAGAAATGGAAAATCCTGGCTCTCTGTGTATAAAAGGCAATGTTTCCTTAGGATAATGATCTTTCCCTTGTCCCCAGAACATGGAAACAAAGAGGAGCCAGGATGCAGTCCTGCTCCATTCCCTGCTTTCCATGTTCTTCCTGGAGGACCACCAAGTGCCGGGGGAAAAACAAACCCAGGACCATGGAGCAAGCCAAGGAGCAGCCTCTGAGGTCTGTTCATGTTTCCAGATTGTTCCAGAAATAAAACTTTTCAAGTTTTCTGCACCTTTTGTTTGGAGTCTGCCTTGCAGCTATGCCTAAATGATTGTGCTTACAAGGCATGCCTGAGCCTGCTGCATTTTTGTTTTTTAACTTTATCAATTTTTCTGATCTTTTCCCAACTACATTTTCTAGAGGCCTTATTCTCTTCTTAAGAGAAGCTGTTTTATTAACTTCCACAAAATGCATACATAAAATCTGACAAAATGCCAGTTAAATACTGGGGATAATATATTTTCAAAGAGTTGGAAATAACAAGTATTTGAACAAGCTGCATTCATTTTTCAAACTATCAGACACTACTGAGACAGAAATGCTCCCCTACTTAAAGATATCATTCCCTCCTTAAACAAGACTGGGTACCACAGAAACATGGTGTGTCCTTAGCTCCTTGTTTGTTCTCCTGCACTGGAAGGTGCTTGAAGTCAGAGTAGGAGTTTACTGAAAGAAGTAAGTATTTGTATTTTAAATTCTCAGGAGGCAAAATATTAAAGGGAACGAATATGCAGTCACTGAAAGTCTTTTTTCAAAAGAAAAGATGAACAGGAGAAGATTAAGTAAGAGGGAAAGTACAAAGTCCTCAATCACATGGATTTGTTTTAGCACTCAGAACTAAATAGAAATACTGAAATATTTATGAAACATCCTTAAAAGATATTGAAAAGGACTCTATCATCATTGAAACATGAAGCCAGATTAATTCCTTCTGCACGCTCAAGAAGATCCTTTCTTCCCTGTCTCTTCAGCTTCCTCTCCTCCATCCTCTAGACAACACTGTATTTACAAAGGTCACTGTTACCTGCAGCTGCTGATAAATGGGCTTAAACAGCTCCAACTCTTACTCCAAAATAAAACTCCTTGATTTAATTTCAAAAGTTATTCAAGCTCTGAAGGAATTCAGCTCATCCTTACAAGCACAGGTATTCTCTGTAAGAAAATCACATCTCCTTCTTGGGTATGAGTGAAATGGGTACAAAAATGAAGCAAACTGGCTCAAGGATGGCTACAGTCAGAGAAAACCAGGAGAAGTCCATGAAAGGCAGCCTGACAGCTGAAATGAAGGAATTTCATTTGAAATGAAGGAACAGTAAGGGCTGTCCTAAGGGTGCTCCTCCTGGGGTGTTGCCCTGGCCGTATCTTGCAGCCTTCATCAATTCTCTGCACTCATCTCCTTCCTCTGCCTAATTAAATTAATTTCACAGGCCACAGAAAGCAGCCAGGCTGCCCCTACTTCAGTCTGTCTGCAGTAATCTTGTGTTCTGGGCACATCTAATCTATAGCATTTTTTGCTGGGGGCATCTTTTTGTTTGTTTTTAAGATATGGGAGGAATCGTTTGGTCAAATGAAACATCGCTAAGGCACGTGCTGAGGTTTCAACCACCCTTCCTAGTCTTTCTCAGTGGTTTTGGTGAGGAGAAATGTCTATGTCTCACATGAGAATTGTCTCAGACTAATTCAGATGTCTAAAACTGGTCAGAGGAATTGTTCCAAATACAAATGTTTGTTTCCCTTCCTGGCTTACTGAGGCAGGTCAGAGTGCCTGACTTCAGCAACCACCTCCACTGCAAAGGCTGAAATTTAGTTTGCACTGCCATAAGTAATCAAAACCATAAAAAACCTACAAAAGAACACAAAATATATGCAGAGGTTCAATAGAATATTAAGAGCACAGTTATAATTTCAAGCACACTTAAGCATTTGGATTCGGATTTAAAACCAAGGGTTTCTGGTTCTTCATGAAACTTGGTGAGAAGCTGTCAGTACTGACACAGGGAGCTGGGCCAGCCCATAATGAGTTGCTTCCCCTCCAAAAATCAGCACTCAGTCATCCACCAAAGGCAGGCTGGCTCAGCAAGAAATGATGGAGCACCACTTAAAAGCATATTTTTTCTCCAGTGAACAAACTTGATAGGATGATCTTCGTCCTTCCCCTCGCATCACCATGACAGATACCCATTTTTGTTGGTACAATTAAAAATTGATTGAAAGCACCTCATCACTTTCTTCTTTATTTATAATAGAGTAGAATTATTTACCCAGACAGGTGTTTTTGTGATAGAGGTCATATCTCCAATCACTGGCTTTCCGTGGAATAAAAATAATTATCATTCATGACATGGTGTGTCACTAGGATCTCTCTCCTGCAGATTCCAAGGGATAAAACAGTTTTGTAGCTTTACACTCTGATCATCTCTGTCACTCTAAGTTATTCTCAATATGGTTTGTAGTTTTACTGTTTTAAAGAAATGGCACTGTGTGATAATAAGTTGTGATACCCATGCATTTATTTTCCAAATATTATGTCTCCCTTCCCTCAGTTTAAAGGGTTTATAAACCTGTTAAATAAATTTGTTGCAAACATTGTGCCATAATAAAACTTGTCATAAAACCTGTGGAGTGAAATATCTGCATAAAAGACCTATGAAAACAGAGAAGTATCTGGTTTGGGGACTGTTTTCCTCCCTTATTTTAATCAAACCCCTAATTTGAGTTAAAATATTAATGGTTTAACACTGTTTCACCTCCTTAGGTAAATCTCAGGATGCAAAACAAAACTACACCTGTGAATATATTGATGCTTTAGCTATAATTGATTTGTATATATATATATATATATTCATATCAATATATAATTAGTATAACCCATCAGGAACATAAAACTTAAAATGGTTTATAATTTGAAAAATATTAATTTCTCAAAAATTCATGTCAAACTCTTGTACTGATTATACAGGTTACATCCACCTGACCTTCCAAAGAGCTCCTGGAGTCCAGAGGAGTCATTACCAAATTGCTGAATAACATTAAAAGTTGACTTCAGGTTCTCAGCACTCCAAATATCACAGCCTTGTCTACACTGAGCAAATCCACATTAGCAGCAACTTTTTTATGGATCACTGGATTGGAGTAAAACTACTGCAAAGTTCATGCCCAGCTGCTTTTTTCTGTATCCATTTTCTCCCACTGAGAATATGGTTTTAGCTTTCCAGACAGGTCAGTTTTTTTCTGATGGTGAACAATATTTCTGAAAGTCTCTTATTACTTCTCTATATTGGTTAAATCGGACACTAAACTTTAAAGAAAAAAAAAACCAACAAAAAAACAAGGAGCAGGCTGAGAGACTTCAGGTTTTTGAAATCCTTGAAGTACTTTTCTTTTCCCCAGTCTGTTTGCATATTTAAATGAGATTTGCATTACCTGCAGATAAGAATAACCATTCTAGTACGTAGGATATCAGCTCTCTGATAGCACAGCTGGGTGTCAGTGGCAATGTGATGGTTTCTTGGGTAATTTTGTAGTAGATCACTTCAGGATTTCTGATTTTTCAGAGAAGACAGTTTTGCAAAACAGGAGGAAGCATTAAAATTCAATTTTTGTGTCTCTCACTGTCTCCTATCCAACACACATTTATTGCACAGTGCATAAGGCAGCATGCTATGAAAAGAAAGAATAAGGATATTTATTTGCCTAAAAGCACAAAACAGAGTGTTCTTCACACCAAAAGTAAGAGAACGTGGGTTCTGCTTCAGTTCCCTGTTCTATGTGGGAGAAAGTTGTGTGATCACACCAGACCTTCAAGCCTAAAGATTTTTTGACTCCCTGTGGTTTGTTTCTGTGACCCAGGATGCTCCAACAGGCGCCAGCCTTAGGGCCTTGTCCAAAGCCTCTTTGATTCTTTCAGGTCCCAGTACAGTGACAGCTCCATGAGGTCCAAGTGCTGATTGAGTCACTCTCTCCTGCTGTATCTCCAAGCCATGGGAAGGACATTTCTGAGGTGGTCCTACCTCCACAGATGGGGGATTTCACTCAGTTCCCATGAAATAAAAGATGTAAGGTAAGAAAGACAAGCACATCACTGATACAGAGTGAAATCCCAGGATTTGGGTGGGGTACCAGACACCTGGTTATTAGGGGCAGCTATTCACTTTGCTGTTTGTAGAATTGATTTAAAGGCTGTCATGAAGAACAACTGCTCATCCAGAAAGTTGAGGTAGTTATTAAATCTTTAGAAATTCAGCAGCAGAAGGAGAACACACAGAGGTTTGTGGCCAGAGGCTGCTCTGAGACGCACTGGTGCAGCGTCATTTATGTCAGTGCAGGAGCTGTGGAAGAATGGGAAGCAGAAGGTGAGCCTGAAGACTTCTGAAGAACTGACTCTGCTCCTGAGATGGAGTTACCTTATCTCTGATGTCAGCACTGTGTGGGGAAGGAAAGTGAGCTGGGAAGGAGAAGAAAGAGCACGAAGGAGTGAATATGGAAGGAATGCAAATAGATAAAAATCACAGAATCACAGAATGATGGAGGTCAGCTCCCCTTACTCCCACCTACTTTTTCACATCGAAGTACAAGGTGTTAAAAGAATGACTGTGTGGACTCAGGGAAAATTCAGGGCTTCCCTGAGACAGAGAATGTGTTCCTCAGGCTGAACACAGAGCAAAGGTGGAGAGACTTATTGTGCAGGTCATGCTGTAATGTGCAGTCAGGGAGTGGAGCAGTCAGTTTCTGCTTTTCTGTTTTTTATTGTGTTTTGGAGAACAGCAGTGACAACTATATATTGAACTTCCTGCACTGCACCTCTCTCTTGGGCAAGTTTTCTGTGGATTTTCCCAGAGAGGGGCTAACACCTCCTCTGAAGGACAACTCCCACCAGTATCTTCCTAACTCCATGCTGAAACATTACATTATCCAGAACTGGGGAGGGGGAAACGTTCACTGTTGAACCCACACCGCTGCTCCCTGAATTATTCTGAATTCTCTAAAGAGGTTTCAGAGCCAAATATAAGTGGGGCTCAGTCCAGCTTAAATCAGGCGAGGTCACAGTTTGGGGAAGGCTGACAGCTGGCTCCACACTGACCCCACACGCTGCTTGTCTCAGGGATGGATTATTGAGCATCTGCTGTGGTGTGACATCCGTGAGGGGAAGGCACACATGGCTTTATCCAGGGATTGTGCTCCACTCGTGCCTGCCAGGCCCCTCCAGGCCCCGAGGAGCACTCTGGCCTGCACAGCAAGCAGCAGTCCCTCTGTGATTGCAAACAAGGCTTTTAATTGCCACTTCTCTTGACATTCTTAGCAGCAAGAACAGAGTTGAAGGTTTCTCAGTGATCCCTGTTCAGGGCCTAATTGGAGGAGCTGATGGAGGATGCCAGATGAATGCCCTGGGTTGCTGCTATTCAACAATTTGAGGCCCTCCATAATAATTCACCAGGCTCAAGCTCTGATTCTCTTCTGGAAATGTAGGAGCAGAAAAGGAGCCTCAGTGGCTCTTCTGTTTGGCAGGCAGGCAGCACGCTGGAGCTCTTAGGGAGCTTCCCATACCTTTCAACTTCAGGCTGAATTTTGTGATGCTTTTGTCAGTGTTTTCAAGGTGGAAAGAAAGGTTTCAGCTATTGCATTTAAAATTTAGATATGCATGTTCATGTAGCCTCGGGCCAGAGACGGCAAAGAATCTGTAAAGTGGTGAATAGGAGATGGAATCTGTGCTCTCTGGTATAACAGCTATGTTTTCTTCTTTTACTCTTTGTTTTTTATTTAACAAGGCATGAACATTGCCTCTCACTGCAACTACACACTAGAGAGCGGGGCTGCAGAGCTTTGAAACATAAATGCCGTTTCTTCCTACCCTCCCTGGAGTTCTCATTGCTATTTATTTTCATTAGTAGAAATGAAAACAAATTAAGGCGTGCAACACTCAACAGAGTAGGACTGCAGCAAGCACAACTGCTGGCACCTGGAGCATTTTATGCCATTGTGCTATTATAAATGCAGTGTCCCCACATTTCAACAAAGCTCAGCTGACTCAGAAACGTCAGAGACTGGAAATCCCTTTTTTCTCTGGTCATATTTTTGTATAAAAGTTCTTGATCTCACAGCTCAGTTCTTGTTTTGCCCTCAAAAGCCAGTTCCCCTCCCAGCCCTCCCCAGAGGTCCATTTGCTTGAATGATCAGGGTTCAGCTTCTCAGCTGGTTCAGCTGGTTTGCTGCATTTGCTTTAAAACCTTTGGGTTTGGTTATACTCATTACCAACACACCCAGCTGTATTTGAATAGTAATTCACATTATGAATTATGATAAGCACTTTGTTTCCCTCTTTTGTGTAACCTTCAAACTTGCTGGTGCAACTGTGTGCACATTCCTTAGTCTTGTTTTCCTACAAAGTTCAATTTGTCTTCCTGGCCAACTCAGCTCCATTTTTTCACTTATTTAAGGGGTTCTGCAAACACAGGACATACTTTCTTTGGTTACACAAAAGGCATCAATTTTCTACATGTCAGCCCAACTTTTACTGCTGTTTTCTTTCATTTGTGAGTCTTCCTAATTGGAGAAGAAAATTAAAGCCCAGCAACAGCAAAGCCAGGTGTTCTGAATCTCCACTGGCATCATGGCTTGAAGGGTACTGCTCCTGAACCATGTTGGCCACAGAAAAAATTCATACCTGAGTTAGTGGAAAGAAAAAAAATCACAAAATTTAATTTCACAAAATGAAAGTGAGCATTAAAATACGGGTCTACAAAAATACTGAGGTTATTGGTAAATCATCTTTCTTATTCTTCCTGTCAAGTAAGATGGCAAAATGTGTAGATCGATCCCTGAGAAAAGGGAATAGAATGTAGGAGGTCAGGACAAAAATGGTCAATATATTTTCTTTCAAATTGTTTTACTTCCCCCCATCAACAAACAGAGCCTCCTTTCAAAATTAAAACCAGAAATGTCTTGAAAACTTCCAGCAATCCAGAAAGAAAATTTGGTTTTAAAACTGAGACTGCAAATATCAATTCTGTCATATCCTAACATTTCATAGAATGAAAACCAAAAAACTATCTTTTGCAAATACCACTTAAAATATTGTTGAAAGTAATGCTTAAAATACTGTTCACTTTGAAAACAAGCAAAATAAATGACTGAAGTAACTCATTTTTTATTACACTAAAAGGCTCCTCAGCCAAGACTTTCAGCTGGTGTAACCTCCAGCTTCTCTCAGCTGAAGTGCATTTTCTAGCCTGAAACTCAACTCCACTGTGAAACATTTACCACAGAAGTTGGTTTCACTGGGGTGAAACACCTGTGGCAGTTCTGCAGGGCGCAGAAGCAGGGTGGGACTGCAATCCCACTGTTACCCAGTGGTGGTGATGATGAATATTTTGCTGTCTGGTGGTGGGTCCCAGCCCCATGGAGCTCTGGCTGTGGCTGCCAGGTTGCTTAGGGAATTGAATGGGTTTGTTTCCCTCTGCAGAGGGGTCCCCTGGCATGGACCAGGTAATTTGCCTACATTTTGCATCCTGCTAGCACAGGACCAAGCCTACAGCAGCACAGCAAATATTATCCTAGGTGCCTGCACTCCCAGTGTAACTTCCACCTGCCAGCATCTACTGATGGACCAGGCACTTGTGAGAATCCCTCCTGCCCTGTGCCAAGCTCAGGCACAGATGGTTTTTTTGGAAGTAGAGGGAATTCTAAGGCAACATGTAGTTCTGCATCTTTCTCCTTGCCAGTTTTCATCCCTGGTTTTGTTTTCTGCAGAACTTCTTCCCAATGCCTTTTCTTGTTAATTAGGATGGCATCATGCCATGTAAAAGGTTTTGGCTATTACTAGAGCTCCTGAGACAGCTTTTGTAGAAAGTTAATACCATTTCCTGCACACCGTGGGAATGAACAGCCCTAAAATTGGATTGACTCTTCATACTCCTAAATTGATGAGGTCAGCATATTCTTCAAATAATTTCCCTGCTTGTAAAACACACACACGGGGTACCAGAGAGATTGAAGTTCAGTGCAGATGTGATTACATGCTGATCTCACTCCTTCTGCTCCCAGACAGAAGGAAATCCCCACTCCTTGACCCAGCTCTGCAAAGAAGTGAGCAGTTTTGGTGGTCTAACTTAAACAGTTCCTCTTTTACACTCCATCTAAAATTTTGTTATTTTACTATTACTTTCTTCTGGAATTAAACACTGTGGCTCTGAAAAGGCATTGTAGCTTTCTCCAGGTTAGTAATGGGGCCCCCAGATAAACATTCATTAATTCTACATGCAGACTTCATAATAACAACACAGGATTTAGACACAAAACTATTTCTGTTTCAGACTGGGACATTTACTGACAGAAAAAGAGAATGGAATATTACCAAGTCTGTTTGCATCTTCTCAGGTGTCTATAGCTGTATATTTTGGTGGAAATCATTGCAGGTGAAGAGCCATTTGCCAAGTCTGTGACAAATATGTAATCTGGAGCAAAAGGAGTTGGTTGGGTTCCCCTCTCCTCACACAGAATTTTACCATTTCTTCTATTTTGGAATACAATGATGTAGAAATGAAGAGAAAAAAAGGCTACCACCTCAAGCAAAAAGCTTGAATTAATCATCCAGAGATATTTTGTAGATTTAAAATGCTTCAGTCTAACTGAAAATCAGCAGACATTCTAAAGACTACTGAAAATAAGAAAAAATAATGAAGCAAACTTATTTTGAAACAGAAAAGTTTCAACATTCTATATTGAAGAATTGAATCAAATTCCCTGATTTCTTCAAAGTTTTCTCATTACTGTTCCAAGCAATTTTCTCTGAACCGACAAATCACCATGAAGAGTGTTAGTTTTGACAAACCAGTAATTTTTGACAGAACCATTCAGCTGAGACATTTCTAACCCTGTGAGTGTAATCTTGGGCTGAAATCGTGCTTCTGATAAGAAGAGCCAATACTGGTGATCAGTGGCTGGGCTCTCAGATGGCAGATAACCAGTTTCCAGCCCCCTGGCAGCAGCATCGCTGCAGCTCCTCCCTCCCCACAAGATGCTGGGAGGCTCCACTTCCCCCAGGCACTGCTCTGCCTTTTGCTCTTTGAAGCTGCCTCTGCTCTTCCCAGGATGCTCCTTACAAAGGGACACACACCAGGTGGGTTCCTTTGGTCTAACTCAACTCTGCTATTTTATCAGGTCCTGTCTTTTCCAGGTTAGCTCTTCCCCCTCTCCCTGTCATCCCTGGGCAATTGCAAATGGGTTGTAGCTGGTTTATGTGTTCACTGCACAATTCCTAGTTTTTATTTTTCTTGGCCAGTGCTCACAGAAACTCACGTTGTCCGACTTCAGAGCTGACCTTCTGACCTCTCATCATTCCAAAGATGTTTTAAGGATTCCTTAAGTCCCAGATTTGATAAAGTGTTGTGAAATGCGTCAGTACTTCAGAAAGTCTTCCTAAAATTGGTGGCCACTTTGAAGAAGAGGTCACTGTGACTGTGAATAGGCTCACACCCACACAGAGATAGAAAAGGCTTTTTAAGAGAAGGATATTATCCAAGTGTTACAAATCTGTCTTCATCCTGATTATGAATGGATGGGAAAAAACTTATGATATCAGTCACAAAATGGACTTTCTATGACCATCCTCAAATTCACATTTTGTCTAAAAAGGGAATTTCATTTGTGTTATTCCTCAACAGCTTCACGAAGCCCCACCTACTAACACCTCACAGCAGCATTTTTCAAACAGCTCTGTGCAAGTGCCTGGGGGAAGATGCATGATTCCATGAAGGGATACAAAAGAAAATCCTAAAGTGATGGCTACCACATTTTTTATTATGACAGCGTGTTGCATCTTAACAATGAAGGCAGTAGGGTAGAATCTCCTTTCAAATTCTGTGAGTAAATTGCTTTCTTGTAATAACTAGATTTTCCATGAACAGATGGCAGCTACAAGCTGTCAATCATTGTGAAATCCAAGGATAGATGAAGCACAACAAATGTATTGTTACTGCCTGCTAGGCTGGAAATGTGTCCAGGCTGGTGCACAGCTCCTTTGTGTTGTGCCAAGTCCATGGATTTCACAAGTACAATACTTCTGCCAGGCACCCACTGGAAGAAAGAAAAGGCCACGTCCAATTTCTTATGGACTTTACCAGAAGCACAAATATCATCAGACCCAGATCCATCCAGAGGATGAAAAAGAGTTTGGGCCCACAACAAAAACGTTTCCTCCTGTGCAAACATTTGTTTAAGCAGAAGGACCTTCAAAGTAACACTTTTGTAGAAGGGACAAAAGAGAAAATGAAAATTATTCTTGCTTTAGGGAACTTGTGTGATGTCCAGAACCACAGTTTTGCCTTCCTGAGCACAGTCAGTCAGCCCTGACCACCTCCCTCCTCCCAAGGTCACAAATGCTGGCTGTTGCCACTTGTCTGGACACATCAGAGCAGCCCTGAGATGCTCCAGCTATTCAGAGAAGCTAAACACAGAGCCACAAGGGCTGTTTAATGTTTGTTCATCCCCAGATACCTTGGAGTTTCATTGATTCATGTGTGTGTCTTATGATAGGGTTATAAATGCCTGCTTTTCCAACCTCTATAACATAATGTCTGGCTTAGAATGAATTATTCTTTTTCAGAATGTAGATACAAATAAATATATATTTTGACCTAATAATTTATCACTTCTAATCAATTCTTTTACATCTAAACAAGGGACTAGGTATTTTTATCTGTTCTTGAGCCTCCTGGAAAGTGTTGTTTTTCTCCTTGAAGCATTTTGGGGCATTAATTTTTGTAATTAAGTAAGAAAAATAGGAATAGTCATCCTATGAGCAGTATATCTGTAAGAGTAGAACAAGCAGGAGTTAGAAGCCATGTAATTTAGGCTGAACTGACTCCACTTAACAGCAGCAGACCATACATGCTGCTCCTGCTCTGGAAGCACGTGGCAGAGGACAGTGGGAGAGCATTAAAAAAGGACATGAAAACTGCATTGCATTTGGATCTTTATGGAAATGTTGACTTGTCTCAGCCAAGATAGTGGTCCTGCTTTGGTAATTTTTTTGAATAATTCTTAGTAGTTCGTTATCCCTCTATCTTTTCAGACCAAACCTGGTTAACTTAAAAGAAAAAGATGTTTTTCAAGTAAAACTGAAAGCACTAAAATATAGTTCAAAATCACAGGTTTATAGCCAATTTCATGAGGAAAAAAATTAAACTGAACTAAAAATTATTGACATTTTGAGTTACAGACCTGGAAAACAAGGAAAGCAGTCCTTATGGCAGACAGAGTTACTACTGCTAAAGACCAGATAAACAAAATTGAGAAAAATAGGGGGAAATGGTACAATACTCTTCTCTTGCCAAGTCCTTCACAATAGTGGAAGTGTGGCAGAAAAGTTCTTAGCTGTGCACTGCTTTAGAAAAGATTATTATTGTTCTCTACAACTCTAGTGAATGGAGAAGCTGGTTAGGGCATTCTTAGTTGAGTACATTTTGTTAAAAGTACTTTGGGTTTGGCAACAGGGAGGAAAAACTCCTAATTCTGGTGACCTTAACAGGCTGGGAAGCAACAGGACAGAGTTTCAATGGCTCTCAGAGGGCAAACCCCAGCACAGATCTTCAAAGTACATCAGAAGATTCCTTTATTTTCTCAAATGACACATCTGTGCCATCTCCTTGGCTGGAGGCACATGTCCTGACTTCAGCAGATAGCCTTTGTTACATATTTTTTTCTTTCCTAGAAGATCTCAGATGAGGATTTCATGGCTTACATGACAGTTTTTAATACACAACATTTCTGTGTGAGTGGTTAAAATCCAGAACTAGGCTAAATGCTTGGAGACAAATATGTCTGGCTGCTCTGAATATCACAAAAGTTTCTTGCAATAGATGACATGTGGTTAGCTGAGAGCATCAAAACTGAAATCATGCTGCACAGGAAAGAAGTGAGGCACCTGCTCCAAGAATATTTCCTGAGAAATATTTTATTTCTTTTCAGTTTTCTTATCTTACCAGGTCCCTGAGTCTGTCAATAATCTGATGGTGGACTTGAATTACAGGCTGCATAAAAACTTTTCTTAGGCTTAGAATACAAGAGACCATGTGTCTCAGTTTATCAAACTACATATTATTCTTCATTATTTCTTTCTCTATAACTTGTCTTTGTGAGACCAAATTCTCTGCCCTCTGGCAATTCAGCCCAGGAACCATCAGACACTGAAAACAGCTTGCAACTGAAAGTTTTCCTCCCCCTTACTGAGACATGAGGTGAAACAACAGGTACATCCATCACACTGATTGATAAAGACCTATTTTATCATTATTTTCACTAAACACCAATGGAAATTTAAGCTTAGCAATTAGAGCAAACCCACACATCATGGCTGGAGCCATTTTCAGTGCCAGTGATGATCCTTAAAAGATATTTCTGGTTTGGGCCAATCCACTCCTTTGGCTACTAAAATGACCCACAAGGGTCACCTTTGGGCTTTGACAGCAAGAGAATCATGCAGCATTCACCACTAATAAGGACACTAATAGAAGATGACAAAACTAAATGGGCCCAGGTTTTTGCTTGATTGCTCCATTTCATTATAATTCTCACAGTTTCATGCTGCTCAATGCCTTTCAGAATTAAACAACCAACCAGCACACAGGAGCAAGCAGTGCCCTTCCTGCATGACCCATTTTTGGGAGGGTTGTCTAAGCATATTGCAGTTCATGGGAAGGAAATAATGAGCAACAATGCAGACAAGGCACTGAACTTCAAAGCAGACCATGGAAGTCTCCCTCTACTATTACAGTTCTGTTTCCTCACTTGCTGGACCAGTTCATCTGCAGTTACCTGTCACCCTCACCCTCAAAGTTCAGGTGCAGGAAAATTATCTTAGGGCACAGCACTCTACCACATATCAGGGTTTACTGACATTCAGATAAGGCAAAATCTTCCCTTTTTTGTATTTGCTGCTCTATGTGGAGAATGAAATTATTCTCTCCAATGTTACAGATTTTTTTCCAGCTTCACTTGATCTTTATAAACCTGATGACCTTCCTGCAAGCGCCAGCCAACCCCATGCATTTTCCTAGATTTTGTTCTTATTGCACTCTTACAAGGCAACTGTTCTGTCACTTCCAAACTACTGCATGCTTTTAGGTAGTTTCCTACTCAAAAGATTCCCCATATCATGAGGACATTAGGCATAATTTTAACTGCAGTGAAAATTATGTAATCCGGGAAAAAATGAAGTAAATACATAAAGTCACAAAAAATAATTACCTGTATGAGATTGGAAACAGACCCATAGCTGCTGCTAATTAAAGTGGCTTTTCATGACATTGTCTTCTCTTATAATGGATGTAGCAGGCAAATTGCCCACTTGTGCCTTTATTTTCCACAATTGCCTTCTAGGCTTTCCCCCAGTTCCTGTGGAAAGCGTTCATTAAACACAAGGAAGGCAGAGACTGCAAATAAAGGTTGGTTGTGTTGATGACGTTTTGCCACTTACATTTGAATTCAAGAATCTTTCCCATCAGTAATTCATATTACAAATCAACTTGGCAAACTCTCAGACTTTAAAATCAATTACACTGGATCAAAGGCCGTGTTTGCAGATAGTGTATGAAGGGACACTCTTACAGAGCAATGACCTTTTAAGCTGGCACAAGCCAGTTCCCAGTACTTGGCAAAGTATCCTCCCACAATGCTAAGTCAATTATATTAAACCTATTTCAGTCTGTTATTGAGCATATAATGGGAGAGGACTGCTGAGGGCAAATCCACCTGTGCTTCCGCAGAAAGGAAAACCACAACCGGCCTGGCAAAACTCTCCTTTATCCCAAAGATGTTCTGAACACTTCCTCCTGAAGGAAGAGGAGCAGTAAAGAATCTGGAAATGGTATTCCACTTTATTTATCACCAACAATTCCTTACAGTTCTAATGTCATTAAATTCCAGCTCTGCAGGTAAAAACAATGGCCCACTTTGTGATCACCAGCGTGTGAACAGGAGGGGCCATTAGCAGGTGATACTTAGGACAACAAAACCTCAGCATCGCTAAGAACTATAATCTGTACAGCTATTTGGAGCACCAGTAGGTTCATGAGAGATTATCTGATGATTCCTTGTTATTTGCATGGCACACGGGGATTTACAGCCCAGAGATTGAGCAGCAGCCCTAAGGAGCAGGATCCTGACATGTGCAGCACAGCAAGCGCCATGGGGAGAGGGGTTATTCAAAACCACAAAATATACAGCATACAGTAAGATTCCATGTCATGGTCTTTGCTCTGCTACATGCAGACAGCTCAGCAATTTTACAGGGAGATTTTCTGCTGCTCTTAAGAATTTGGCATTCCTAGTGATGGGGGGAAATG
The DNA here is from genome assembly GCF_049639895.1 of Pseudopodoces humilis. Classification (NCBI taxonomy): domain Eukaryota; kingdom Metazoa; phylum Chordata; class Aves; order Passeriformes; family Paridae; genus Pseudopodoces; species Pseudopodoces humilis. The sequence continues at coordinate 6,549,134 of NC_142201.1, forward strand.
GCTGTGGACAGAGGTCAATGTTTTGTCATCACATCTGCAAGTGACCATCCTCACAGCTGGCTGCAAGCACAGGAGGAGATGCCAGGTAAAGCTCCCTCGGCAAGCACACATTTCTGAGTGCCCTGCACACATTTCTCTTGCTTGGCTCACTGTAGCCTGTTGCACCAAGCACACAGAAAGAAGCCAAGATTTCATGGGTCAGAGATGGAGCAATAGGATGGTAAACTGATAGAGCAGGAGAGACTTACTGAAGATACACATGATCAATAAAGGGAAAAAGAAAAGACAGACTTAGCAGCCCAGCCACTAAACCCTGCAGCTTCTCCTCTCAGCACTTGTCATTTACTTCTCAGTTTTTAGACAGAAAACCATGTTTATTTGTGTGGCTGGGAGACTCCAGGCAAGAAATATGCCTGTCTGGCTATGGATTCATTGTGTACCCTGAAGACAAGGCAGGTGAATGAATTACTCCACCTTTGTCTCAGGCCATGCATTCAGAGCATCTTTTTTGTGTGTTTCCACAGAGGGAGGTTAAGGAAATATTTTTTGCTTGATACTGAACACCATTTCTTTTTAAACTGTAAGATAAAATCCTCACAGTGCTGTTAATGTTCACAGTGTTTTGGCTGTGAGAATTACTCTGTTTGGGAGGCACTTCAAATGGAAAAAAACTGAGACAAGAGTCAATGTTTGGTAGTGTAGCAGGAATCCTACATTAAAAAAAAAATACAGAACAAACAAAACCGCACCAAAATCCCAACAAATAAACCCCAAGGCAAAACCAAAACAAATAGACAACCCCCCCCCAAAAAACCACCAAAAAACACCACAAACCCCACCCCCACCATAAACCCTGCATGCAATAGCCCTCAGTGCCACCGGTAAAACTGATTTAGTGCTCTGGTGCCTCAGAAGTCACCTTGATAGTGATGCCATTCTCAGACTCAGTATTTTGGTCACCCCTGGGTGTCAGGAGCTCTGTAAAGGTGAATTACTCAACTCTTGCCTGGTTCATGAGTAATCAGTAACAAACTTGAAGCATGAAATTTCATAGCAGGGCTTTAAATCCATGCAGAACACAGTGTGCTCCTAGAAAGAATGGGAGAAGAAAACAGGCAAGAGGGGGCAGGAAGAAAAGAAGGGGGAAGTAGGAATTTTTAAGGTTTTGTAGACACTGTGTGGTGGAAACCAGCAAAAGGGCTTCTAGGAAAACCTGTGAAATGGGAAAGAAAAAGAGAAAAAAACTTTTGATCAGTGGGTCAAACAACCAATCTTCATAGGACACAACAGAGGCGTGAGTGTGAGATATCCAAAGCTACATCCAGCAATGAGCACAACGCTGGAGATGTTGCTTCCAATGGAAAAGATGGAAGTGTCTGTCATCTCCTCACCACAGCCAAGGCCTCTCCAGCGTTAGGATGGATCTGGGTCACCTCGGGGCGGGGACTGTTGCATTTGTTTAGTCATTCAAGGCCTCTTTTTCTCTGTGGGCTCCTGGAGCAGAGCTGAAGCATCACTGCAGTTCCCATACCTGTCTCCCAGCCCTAAGTAGAGGAGACATTGTCAGAAGAAAGCAGACATGGCAAGGCATTCCTAGGACCAATTAATCTGAGCTTCTGACAACCTGAATTAGCACAGTTTAAGTGAGAATGTGACCAGTCTGGATTTGTAAAGTAGATCAAGCGGCAATTGTCCTATGCAGTCAAAGTCAATGGAAGTGACAGATTAATAATCATTGCTCTCTTCCATGCTTCAGCCATAAACCAACCCACTAAATCTTGCTAAATTATCTGATTATAGAGAATATTTTGTCACAGCTCACCATATGCTTTCTTTTGTGTTTTAATAGTGGCAGATTGCCTAGCAGTATTCCCAGGTCCACTGATTTTGCCCTTTCCCCTTATTGAAATCTCATTGTTCCTATTCCCGTTGTTTGATGTTTCCTTCCTTTTTCATTGTCTCAAGAAAAACACTTAAGGCTCATGACTGAATAGCCCACTGCACAGCTTCATTAGGGGTAGCACCTGACAGAAGAACTAAATATAACACACTGCTTCACATGCTGGAGTCACTTAACTAAAAATTGAACAGGTTGGAAATTTTCTGTAAGAGAAAAGCCACTTCATCCAAACATACACATTTTGTAAACTGTCAGACTGTGACAAATATTGTGTATGGAAAGTAAGTATGCTAGCTTTCTTAAGTCTTTCAGTTTAAAAATAACTTTGAGTTTGACTGTGAAAACAGGGGAGGAAGTTAAGAGAAAATGGTTTTTATGCCAGTGACAATGCTTTGACAGGCCTGACTACTCATTACTCGTGGGTTTGGGTGTTTTCTTGGGCTGGGATTTTTGTTTGATTGTTGTTGTTTGGTTGGTTGGTTTTGGTGGGTGGTTTGGGTAGGAAAGGCTGGAAAGAAATAGAGTACCTGCTCAGTTCTTCTCAAAGTGATTTACATGTTCTGCTGGTGTGGTGTGTCATCTACACTTTGAGACACTTCTTCCCTAGATAAACACTAAAGAAAACCCTGACATTCTTGAGTCTCATTCTGGCTTTGATATTAATATAACTGCAGAGCCTTGCCCTTTCTGTTTTAACATCTTAACACACAGGTGACAGAGAAAACCACAGATGATTGGTGACTTGGAGGCTAAAGAAAACACAAATGCATTCTCAGGGATTATGTTGCCCACAGTGGGCAATTCCAGGAGGATTCAGCAATATGAAGTTACATTTTTTACCCTTCTAACAGCAAAAGGCCACCTGTAGCTATTTAATGTTAGGTTCACACCTCCAAAGCATCCCACGGCTGATTCCTGTGGAAACCCTTGCTGGGCTCATTAATCAGATCAAGGCTGTTGTTAGGATGCTGAATGGCTCCCAGGTAACACCACACAGGGCATTAGAGAGGATCACTGTGTGCAGCTGCTGAGGTGACAGGGAGCCACCCCCGTGGGACCTCTCCTGCACAGGACTGATCTGCCAGCCCCCACCTGACCTTGGCAGGGCATCATTTAGGTCACACACAGCCTGCATTTTCCTGGCTCAAACACCTGACTGGCTCCTTGCCCTCCCAGTTTAGCTTTCTCCACATACTATGAAAACACTTTAAACACTCAGAGGTAAAGGAGAGGGCAGGCGAGGCAGGGTCTTCACCCAGGGAATGAATGAAGTGCCACCACTCCTACTCAGGCTCCATCCAAATGTTCTTTACACCTTGGAAAATTCAGCAGACAAATTTACCACCAGAACCTCTGGCAGCAGATTAGTCTGGAATTACATCAGCAGCAGAGAAAATTAAGTGTGTCTTCATTTTCAGCAAGATAAAAGCATCCATCTGTTTCTGTTCCTTATTAATTTAGCCTGCA